>NC_058409.1:127921490-128066287 GCF_002201575.2 Neomonachus schauinslandi
TAAAAGAAATAGAATATGAGAAAATCCAAAGATAAGCATTTAAACTGTATATGTGAATTTTTAAAACTTGAAGTTCAAATAACTATTTTTCTTTATTCTGAAAAATTAAATATGAGCTTTATAAAGATATTTTTAAATGAAACCTTTTTCAAAGATTAAGAAATTGAACTCAGAAATGAAAGATAACCATCTGAATTTTGTATAGGAAAAATGCAAAATCTGAAGAATTTAGTTAAAATTCAATTAAGTAATTTACCAAATAGAGTTTTGGCAAGATGCTTAATGGGAATTTCCTTATTTTTCAGAAAATATCTAGATTAATGATAATTTTTAAAAATTATTTACATTTTATACATTTACACTGGCACATATACAATTTACATATCACAAATTTATTTGGATATTTGGAAACATTAAATAGGAAAAATAATACAAACAGGCTTTTAAATTGCATGCAGTCAATATTTAATGACTTATTCTGAGTGGAACAATTTATCTTTATGACTCGGCAAAACCAGTTCTAAGAGGAAAGTGTATAGTGATAGAAGCCTACTTCAAAACAAGAAAAATCTCAATCTAAACATACACCTAAAGGAAGTAGAAAAAGACTAAAGAAAAAAAAAAAAAACAAAGCCTAAAGTTAATATAAGAAAGGAAATAATAAAGATTAGAGTGGAACTAAAATAGCAACTAAAAAAAAATAGAAAAGATCAATAAAAACAAGAGTTGTTTCCTTGAAAAGATAAACCTTTATCCAGACTCATCAAAAAGAAAATCAGAAATGAAGGAGAAGCAACAATACCACAGAAATGCAAATAATTATGAGACTACTATGAAAAAGTATATGTCAACAAATTGGACAACCTAGAAGAAATGAATAAATCTTCCAAAACTGAATCAGGAATAAATAGAAAATCTGAATAGACTGGTCACTACTAATAAAATTGAATTGGTAATCAAAACCTTCCAAAAAACAAAGTCCAGGACTAGGAAGATTCACCGGTGAGTTCTACCAAACATATAAAAAGAGTTAATACTTATTAAATATTATAAAAATGAAAGAGCTAATAACTCCTAAAAACTAGAAGAGGAAGCAAAGCTTCCAAATTCATTCTATGAAGCCAGCATTACCCTGATACCAAAACCAGACACTACAACAAAAGAAAACTACAGGCCAATATTCCTGATGAACATAGATGCAAAATCCTCAACAAAATATAGCAAATCAAATACAGTGATACAATAAATTATCATTTACTACCATCAGGTGAGATTTATTCCAGGAATGTAAGTATGATTTATTATCCACAATTAATGCGATACATCACACTAACAAAATGAAAGATAAAAGCCACAAGATCAGGGTGCCTAGCTGGCTTAGTAGGTTGTGTCTGCCTTTGGCTCAGGTGATGATCTCAGGGTCCTAGGATTGAGCCCGCATTGGTCTCCCCACTCAGTAAGGAGTTGGCTTGTTCCTCTCCCTCTGTCCTCTCCTGCTTGTGTTCATGCACTCTTTCTCTCTCTCAAAAAAAAAAATAATAAATTAAAAAAAACCCCACATGATCAGAAAAATAATTTAATAAAATTCAGCATCCATTTATTATAAAAACTCTCAAGGAAGTGGGATCAGAGGAAACATACCTCAACATAATAAAGTCCATAGATGACAAACCCACACCTAACATCATACTCAATGGTAAAAAAATGAAAGTTTTTCCTTTGATATCAGGAAAATGTCAGGGATGTCCACTCTTGGCACTTTTACTTAACATAGTACTGAAATTTATAGCCAAAGCAATTAGACCAGAAAAAGAAATAAAAGGAATCAAAATTGGTAAAGAAAAAAATAAAAGTGTTACTGTTTGTGGCTGACATGATACTATATATAGAAAATCCTAAAGATTTTTTTTATAAACTAATAATGGATTACCAAGAAGTTAAGAAAACACATCCATTTAAAATTGCACCAAAACCGGGTGCCTGGGTGGCTCAGTTGGTTAAGCGACTGCCTTCGGCTCAGGTCATGATCCTGGAGTCCCGGGATCGAGTCCCGCATCGGGCTCCCTGCTCGGCAGGGAGCCTGCTTCTCCCTCTGACCCTTCCCCCTCTCATGTGCTCTCTGTCTCTCTCATTCTCTCTGTCTCAAATAAATAAATAAAATCTTTAAAAAAAAAATTGCACCAAAACCAATAAAATATCTAGAATAAATGTATCCAAGGAAGTGAAGACCTATACCCTGAAAACTACAAGCTACTGATGAAAGAAATTGAAGACAACTGAAACAAATGGAAAGATCTATTATGCTCATGGACTGGAAGAATATTGTTAAAAAGTCGATACCACCCAAGGCAATCTAGAGATTCAATACAATCTTTATCAAAATGCCAACAGCATTTTCACAGAAATAAAACAAGTAACTCTAAACAAGTAACTCTAAAATTTATGTGGAAACACAAAAGACCCCAAATAAAGCAATTTTGACAAAGAACAAAGCTAAAGGTAGCTCAATCCCATACCTCAAGATACATTACAAAACTCCAATAATCAAAACAATAGTAGATTCATAGATCAATGGGAGAGGATAGAGAGCCCACGAATAAATCTACACATACATGGTCAATTAATCCAGGACTCAGAAGGCAAAAATATACAACAGGGAAAAGGCGATCTCATTAATAAATGGTGCTAGAAAAACCAGACAGCTACAGGTAAAAGAATAAAACTGAAACAATGTCTTATACCATATACAATAAACTCAAAATTGTCTAAGCACCTAAATGTGAAACCTGAAACCATAAATATCCTAGATTACAGGTCGTAGTCTTTTGGACATTGACCTTAGCAACATATTTATGAATATGTCTCCTTATGGAAGGAAAACAAAAGCACAAGTAAACTATTGGGGTTTTCACCAAAATAAAAAAAAAAACTTTTGTACAGCAAAGGAAACCATCAACAAAATAAAAAATGTAACCTTGAATGGAAGAAGATATGTGCAAATGATTTATCCTACAAGGGGTACATGTCCAAAGTATGAAAATAACTTATATGATTGACCACCAAAAAAACCCCACAAATAATCTGATTAAAAAGGGGCAGAGTACCTGAACAGACATTTTCCCAAAGAAGACATACAGATGGCCAACAGACATATGAAAAGATGCTCAACATCACTAATATTCAGGAAAATATAAATCAAAACCTCAAAGAGATACCACCTCACATCAGAATGGCTAGTATTAAAAAAAAGAAGAAATAACAAGGGTGCAGAAAAGGGAATCTTCCTGCACTGCTGGTAGGAATGTAAATTGGTGAGACCACTGTGAAAAACATTATGGAGATTCCTTGAAAAGTTAAAAACAGAAATATCACAGGATCCAGGAATTTCATTACGGGTTATTTACTCAAAGAAAATGAAAATACTAATTTGAAAAGAGATGAGCACCCCAATGTTCACTGCAACATTACTTAAAATACCCAAGGTGTGGAAGCAACCTAAGTGTCAATCAATAAATGAATCAATTAAAAAAAAAAAGACATGGTATTTATATACAATGAGATATTACTCAGCTACAAAAAAAAAAAAAAAAAAGAATAAGATCTTTTCATTTGCAACAACATGGATGGACCTAGAGAGTATTACACTAAGTGAAATAAATCAGAGAAAGACAAATACTGTATGATTTTACTTATATATGGAATCTAAAAAAACAAAAACAAATTAACAAACAAGCACACAAACAAAACAGAAGAGACTCAAACACAGAGAACAAACTGATGATTATGAGAGGCAAGGGGTTGGGAAGGATGGGCAAAACAGGCAAAGGGAATGAAGTGGTACAAATTGTATTTATAAAATAAGTCACAGAGATAAAAAGTACAGCATAGGGAATATGGTCAACTTTATTGTAATGGTGTATGGTGACAGACAGTAACTATACTTATCGTAGTGAGCTTTGCATAATGTATAGAATCGTTGAATCGCTCTGTTGTGTACCTGACACTAATATAACATTGTATATGAACTGTACTTAAATTTTAAAAGAAGAATAGACTTTAGAAACTTTATACAAATGTTAAAAAGAAAGCAGTCAAAATGGAGTCACTTGTGCTAAGTCGCACATCAGCAAACCAAGACTTAATACCTAACCTAATTGCAGTTTCAACCTCTCCTAGAAATATAATCGTAAACTCATAAATCTGGAACATCATAGTCAGCACTAGTGAGGAAACTTGATAGACTCCTGACATTCCCCAAAGAAAGATGAGGTAATCTGTTCTTTCTCTGTCCCTGCTTGATTCTGCCTATAAAAGTCTCCCATTTTGTGCAGCTCTTCATAAATTCTTTTTGCTAGCTGGGATACTGCCCAACACATGAATCTTTGAATAAATGTGATCTTTAAGTTTACTCAGTTGAATTTTGTTTTTTAACAGTTTTGGTGGCAATGATGGGATCTGAAGCAAACTTCTCATGGCATTTAGAAACAAAGTATAATATGGGAATGGTACATCAAGAACTCTTAGTTTACTGTATTTGAGGAATTGAGAACAACTGTCCTTATCTTACAAATCTTTGCAAAACTCAAAATGCAGGTCAAGAGGTAGTTCAAAGTTCACCTATTCCTTTTTACCAATCCCAAAACATCTCCCATTTATATCAAAAGGCTTGTAAATATTAGCTTTAGGAAACTAAACTCCTTCTTGCGGGACCATGAATTCTTTCCATTTACCTTTTAGATGTAAATGTTAACTCTTACCCAGGCCATCTCTAAAGTATCAACTTCAGGGAGGTAATCCTTATCAGAAAGAAAACAAAAGAGGGGAACGTATTTTAAAATTTAGGTGAATGGAAAATACTGTGTTTTCTCCACAAAAATTAGTAAACTCAGTAGTCATCTGAGCAGGTAACCTTAACTTACTCCATCTGCAAGGAAGATCCAATTTCTTTTATAACTGGTTAATTTTGTATTATTGTACCTGATTCATGGTAGTAATTTTATTTCATTTTTCTAAGAAGATGCTTATATTTATTTGAATAAAATTCAGGAGACTTTTTAAATAAACATGAACAAACATCATACATAGGTAACTGACATGAAGGATCATGACTGATACATATGGGGTGCAAGAATATCTAATTTGCATTAAATTTGCCAATTTTTTATTCATCTCTGAAATCTTTATATCTCTGTCTCCAATTGTTAATGCTTTATAGTTCTGTTCATCCCAGTCATTTTTTAAAAATCTTTTTTGTTGTCTGTTTCAAGTTTTTATTTAAATTCCAGTTAGCTAACATATAGGGTAATACTGGCTTTAGGAGTAGAATTTAGGATTCATCATTTATGTATGATACCCAGTGCTCATCACAACAGTTCCCTGCTTAATACCCATCACCTATTTAGTCCATTCCCTGCCAGCTTCCCTCTATCAACCTTCATGCCTGAAGGAGTATAATGAAAACAAATAATTTATGTTTTCCTGACATTGTCTTTTTATTGCATTCACCTTTCACCTTATTTCTATTTGTTTCCTAATACAGGCATAAATAGGCATAAATATGCATAAAGATGCAGTGTTCTCTCGTATCTTTAAGGGTATAAAGTAGTATTTTTTTAGAGGGTGAGGAGGGGGGAGAGGGAGAAAGAGAATCTTAGGCAGGCTCCATGTCCAGCCAGCATGGAGCCCAACACAGGGCTCAATCTCACGACCCTGAGATCATGTCTTGAGCCTAAATTGAGTCAGCACTTAACTGAGCCATCCAGGAGCTACATAAAGTAGTTTCTTTCCCATGAATAAACGGATTCTCACAAGTTGCTTTAGTTTGTTTTATTAGCTGCTTTCCTGATGTTGTTGATCTATTATATAGAAGATAGGGGTATAAAAAGCATGTTCAACTAAGATTCATGTAGGAATACTTGCCCACTCTATCCTTTACTATAGATTGATCTTGCTGGTACTTATTGTGGAAATCTGATAATATTTTTTTCTCCATTTGGTTGTACTTCTTATACATTGTAGAGAAGTTACTGCCCAGTTACTGTTTGAAGGGTGAATATCTTTTTCCCAGTTAGAATACCAAATAGTAAATGGGATCCAGTCCTTAATTTCTCTTTCTTCAGTCACATTGTTAGTGTATAGAAATGCAACAGATTTCTGTGCATTGATTTTGTATCCTGCCACATGGCTGAATTGCTGTGAGTGTCCTAGCAATTTTGGGGTGGAGTCTTTGGGGTTTTTTACATAAAGTATCATGTCATCTGTGAAGCGTGAGAATTTGACTTCTTCTTTGCCAATTTGAATGCCTTTTATTTCTTTTTGTTGTCTGATTGCTGAAGCTAGGACTTCTAGTACTATGCTGAACAGTAACGGCGGGATTGGGCATCCCTGTCATGTCCCTGACCTTAAAGGAAAAGCTCTCATTTTCCCTCTCGTTTTTCTCCATTGAGAATATTCACTGTGGGCTTTTCATATATGGCTTTTATGATATTGACATAGGTTCCCTCTATCCGTATACTTAGAAGAGTTTTAATCAAGAAAGGATGCTGTATTTTGTCAAATGCTTTTTCTGCATTGAGAGGATCATATGGTTCTTGTCTAAGTGAAATAAGTCAATCAGAGGAAGACAATAATCATATAGTTTCACTCATATGTGGAACATAAGAAATAGCACAGAGGATCATAGGGGAAGGAGAGGATAACTGAATGGGAAAAAATCAGAGAGGGAGACAAACCACAACAGACTCTTGACTCTAGGAAACAAACTGAGGGTGGTGAAAGGGGAGGTAGGTGGGGAGATGGGGTAACTGGGTGATGGACATTAACGATGACATGTGATGTGATGAGCACTGGGTGTTATACACAACTAATGAATCATTGAACACTGCATCAAAAACTAATGGTGTATTATATGTTGGCTAACTGAATTTAAATAAATAAGTTAAAAAAAAAAAAAAAGAATACCAGATAGTGGAAAAAAATCTTTGAGTATCCCTTAATCCTCATCTGAACAGCATGGTCTTCCAATGTTCAACTTTTCCTCCCAGGCAAAAGAATTTGTGTTTTATACTCTCCAGAATAAAATCCTTCAGTCTTCTCTTAAGTAAGGAAGCTACAATCTTGCGCCTGCATGGAGTGGGAAGAAGATACTTAGGTATAATTTCTTCTCAGTTAGACTTTGAACTGGTCCACCTGCTTTAAAGGTTACCTTCCTTCACCTTTTAGCATTTACTGCCACTAATTACTATGGCTTCTAGAAGCTCTATGGGGATATATTAACTTCATTCCTAACTTTCCCCACTGCTAAATTAAGATTCTGTCTTCTGAAACTTACTGCATTTGTCCAGATGACAAATGTCATCTCTTTAATCCTTTGAAAACACACTTAGGCTACCTGTATGTATGCACATATGTCTAATTTTTCTGTCATCCTAGGATCTCATGCTCTTGGGGTTTACTTTGAGGTTTAAATCCAATAGCTCCAGTTCTTCTTGTGCATTTGACTGCTGACTATCACTTACCATGAATGTTTTAATTTCTGATCTCGAGCCTTTGAGCTCATCTTAACCTGGCTTCTTTTGATTTTCCCCCATTTATAAATCCTACATGGACTAATATATCTCTCCAGAGCAATTTTGTATTTGATTTCTAGACCACCCAGAGTTTGCACCACACCAGGATCATTTTTTAATTGCTACCTTCTCAGCTTGTGATATCCCCATCTTATAAGCATAGTGTAAATTTATGTTCAAACATGTCAAAAGTTGCAAGGCTATTCTTTTGATTTCTTGTGAGAAATTTTGCCCCACACACAGCCATGGCAGAGGCAACCTTAGTTTTCTCTGGTGACAGATTTAGTTAGTTTCCCTATCACTGACACTAAAGGTCTTTGATGGTACCTACTCTATAGGAATTTTGTAGGCTTGTAAGTGCAGTACTCTAACCATTACTATTGCAATAGATTCACAGAACTGTGGCTGTATCATCTTATTTACTTCAGTGTCTAGTTCTCAGGGCATTCCTTACTTCTGGCATCTAGAATTCCCCTTCCTTTTTTGCAAACTATTGCAAAATTTTTTAAATGATCATATTTCACGTAGAAAATCTAATTTTTCTTTTCCAGAAGAAATAAGAAGTTGCCATTTCATTACTCCAGTCCACCACACATTGTAAGTAGTGATATATGCTCATCAAAGTCATGGGCTTAGTAAATAGGACCCAAGTGGATGTGCATGTGTTTCCTTTTTCAGTATCTTTTCTGAAAATCTCAGTTGTTTGTGCTGCTGCCTGTATTGTGTGCCAGTCAGTTCTTTAGACCTATGCTTACATTGGTTATTGGTTTGCTGCACTATGCAAATATTTTCTCAGTTCTCAAAATATATCCTTTTTTGCTTTTTACAAATCATCTCATCTGTGTTCCAGGTGGAAATTTTCAAATGTGTCTTAAGTTTTATCTTTTTGCTTGATGTTGTACTCCCAGTTTATCCTTAAGTAAATTCTCTGTAATAAGCCAGGAAACAGTTGCTGGCTTTTCCTACATTCATGCATCTCCTAAGGAATTCAGTATTAGTGGTCTGGTTGATTTGTGAGCCTGTCTTTTCTGTTGATGGTGAGGATGGCTCATAGTGACACTTTGAAACTACTCAAGAAGCGGAATGTGACATCCATGTCAAGTCTGTGTTCACAGCAGGAGAGATTTTATGCTCAGATTTGCTCCATTGACCTTTCCCTCAATTTGTCCTTTCATGTCATAAGCCATGATTCAGAAATAGATGCTGGCTTTCTCTATTTTTCAAGTATCTACCATTTGCCGAATAATATGCCACATGACAGGGCTGCCTAAGAAGAAACTTGTGTGATTTAATGACATTTCTGATTCATGACAGAAATCACTATATTGTCAAGTTTTCTTCCAGGTGTATGTTATAAAACACATCAATTTATCAGTTAGGTTCTAGTAACTGTGTGTATGTGTATCTCCTTAGGAAATTACTGTGTGTGTGTGTGTGTGTGTGTGTGTGTGTGTGTGTGTTTACTTTAGTGAATCCATCTAGTTTCACGGTTTTAAGTACCTATATCCTGACATTTTAAATTTATATTTCAAGCCCCATTCCCTCCCCTAAACACAAATCATACAAATCCAACTATCTATATTTGTACCCAACTGTTCAATCAATATGTGATAGAAAGCTCAAATTATTCACTTTCAAAATATACTGGCTTTATCTTTTTTTTTTTTTCCTACACCAGCCTTCCGTATTCCAGTTGATCCTATCCTTTCTATTGCTTAGGTGAAAAATATTGAAATTTTCCTTAATCTTGTCTTTCTCACATAGTCCCTAATCCAAACAGTCATGAACTCTTGTTGGTATTTCTTCAAAATATGTCTAAAACCTAAAACTTCTCACCACCACCACTTCTAGCACAAGATAGTCATTGTCTCTTGCCTGAATGAAATTCAGAATTTCCCTAAGTTGTTGCTTTTACTTGTTCACGCTTTCTTCCTACAGTGCATTAATATTCTAGTCAGAATAAACTTTCAAGAAGTCAGATTATATCACTATTCAGCTCAAAAAATCTGTGACTTCTCATAGTATAAAATAATAGCTAAGAACAATCCTATGTGTTGGCAGTATTATCATAACAATTTTATAAATGGAGTAACTGAAGCACAGAGGTTCATTTTCTTAATTCATATCATCCAACTAACAGTGGTTGTTTAAGTTTTGAGCCCAGGAGGTCTTTTTCCAGGGTCTGTGTTCTAACTATGACAACATACTGTCTCTTAGTAGTAAGGTATCTAAGAAGCACTGACTGTTTTGCATCCATTCTCTCCCTTACTTTTCACAGACTTCTCTTTCTTCATATCTCCTTTCAGTCTCCTTCTTGTTCAGTCAAACTGAACTTGGTGATATTCCCTAAAATATCCCAGGGATAATTCTGCACCATGCCCTCTGCACTGGGCCTTCCCTTCTGCTAGAACTCCCCACCAGAAATTTATTTGGCTCACATTCTCATCACATGCACTTAAATATTACCTTCTCACTCAGTCCTAGCCTGATTTCTCCACAGAAAAAAATTTTTTTTTTTAAAGATTTTATTTATTTGACAGAGAGAGACACAGTGAGAGAGGGAACACAAGCAGGGGGGAGAGGGAGAGGGAGAGGGAGAAGCAGGCTTCCCTCTGAGCAGGGAGCCCGAAGTGGGGCTCGATCCCAGGACCCTGGGATCATGACCTGAGCCGAAGGCAGACGCTTAACGACTGAGCCACCCAGGCTCCCCTCTCCACAGAAAATTTTAACATCACCTCCCCAAGCCTTATACTGTGGTAGATCCACTCAATGTTTGTCCATAAACGTATCACACTTTAACACACTATTAAATTTACTTGCTAACTAATTGCACTTAATTTAATTTGTTGTCATATAAAACAAATAGAGGGGAAAATAAAATTAATATTTCAGGAAATAAAATAACAGAAGTTAAATTTCATATATCCCAATCACTCTTTATGCATAGCCTTTTCCTCTGAGTTTGTTGTGAAATTTACTAAATTTACTAAGAATTCTAAATTGTGATAAGTGAAAATGCACTTGAATTGGTAGTGCAAAGTTATGGATAGACTGAGTTAAGAATCTCTAATTTTCTAAGGTTGACTTTAGGGACAAAATAAACTAAATATAATGAGCATTAGCAATTGACATTTTATAGTCATTATCAGCATCACTGTTATTTCTCCTTTAAACAATTCTTACCACATATAACTCCCTTCATGAACACATATAAAAGACTTTGAAAGTAAGCTATTTATTGGGTACTTTCTAAACCTAAATATGTTAACATAGGAGCACATTTAATTATTACAAATGTTTATGAGATTCTATTATATCCCATATTTTATAAATAAAGAGTTCAGTTTACAGAGTTTAAGTGTCTCATTCAAATTTATCCACACAGTACATATTTACCTAGAATATAAGCTCAATAATTCCTTCCAGTAGAGACCAGGGTCATCACCTACTGACATCCCCAAATTTCTTCCCCTACTTAGTATTGAAAAATGAAAACTCATGTGTACATATCAGTTGACCTAAGTATACTTATTGCTACGGCTATTGTCATTTCACAATGCCCAGTTTTATTAGAAAATTAAATAGCTTTTTAAGTGTTTTAAAATACTACCATAGTCTAATATAATTATTCCTTTTTCTATTGATTTAACTTCTTCCCAGGAAATCTGTTTTCATGTACACAAATTTATAAAGGGGAGATCAAATGTGAGAAACTGTTGGCACGTATACACACTATTACAAAAATGTAATTAATTCATTCTCATTCTTACGTTTATAATTCTTATGCCCTGCAATTCTTTTGAGGTTGACTTCTCCCCAGGTCTATTATTTTATGGTCTCTGGTTTTCAAGGATGTTGTCAAACTGTTTTTTAAAGTAGATTGAACTTTGTAAACAAAACCACTTTTGGCTTCCATAGCATTTCTTGAATGTTGCTATAAATTGATTTATAATGGAGTTATTAACTGAACATTCATTATAAATATCTAGACATTCATTATCAGCAAAAGAGACTCTCCATCCTTCCCTTATATAATTATTAATATACTTTACAAGTGAATTTATAACTTCTGCATCAAGTTTTTGAAATAAAATTTGAAGAAAAAATTACAGACTTGAGACTTGAGATTACCAGGTTTCAAATACTTTTTTGTTTGTTTGTTTTAATTTAATTTTATTTTGTTTCAAATATTTTTTAAACTTCTTTGCTCTGATTGGACATTATTTGATTTACAGGTGGATATTAAGTTATCAAAAAAGGGTGCTGCACTCCAAAAAAATGTGCTTATAGTTTAGCTCATGTTAATATGTACCTTGTTAAATATAAATGGATAAAATATTGAAATCATTCTTTAAAATCTTTACCCAAATGAATACAAAAAGAAGCTGTAATGTCTTCCTAATGCATACTTTGAGAAAAACAACTGGGCTACAACATGAGGAGTGATTCTACAGGGGATTAAACTAAATCAATATAAGTCAAAGAGTCATGGTTCCTCAAAAATACAAATTATTTATTGTTTTTAATTGTGAAAAACAAGGCTATAGGAAAGTTCAAATACTGCATTAGCAATATAACTAGCTAACTTCAACTGACCTGTTATTTTCTTATCTTTGATATGAATATAATACCAGCTGTCTGGCCTTCCTCACAAAGATTTTATAATATCAACAGTTGACAAATATGAAAATATAAATTATTTATGGAGAAATCCAATCTCCTTCACCTACTTATGCTGCCTCTTTTGCTCTAGCTTATGCCTATATTACCTCTTCTCTTCCAAACACATAAAACAAAGTATGCTATTGGACTTATATTATGTACTATAGCGCAGCCCATGGTAACCTTGCACGAATCCTCACCTGTGCTCTTCGTTCCCTCCTGAAAGTGTTTCTTTGTCTTAATTTGTCTTTGTGCTACTCATTTCTGTAACCTATTTTGTATCCGTCAGTGCAGATAGGAGAACGAAAACAACTTCTGGGGGCTCCTGGGTGGCTCAGTCGTTAAGCGTCTGCCTTCGGCTCAGGTCATGATCCCGGGGTCCTGGGATCGAGCCCCGTGTCAGGCTCCCTGTTCGGCGGGAAGCCTGCTTCTCTCTCTCCTGCTCCCCCTGCTTGTGTTCCTGCTCTTGCTATCTCTCTCTCTGTCAAATAAATAAATAAAATCTTAAAAAAAAAAAAAAAAACTTCTGGACATATCAAGCATATAAGTATTTTGTCACAAATTTGTTTATAAGGCCTAAAGTTGAAAAAAAAAAAAAAAGTTTCCACAGAAACACGGAAGACATTTATCCTATCCAGAGCCCACAACTCTATTTGTAGCTAAACACCTGGAGAGTCCTGTTGGCACTGTTGCTGACGGTGTTGGAACTAACAGTTTCTTGGAGGTCCCCAAATCCGCTATTGGTTCTTCTACCACAGTCAGAACAAGAAATGACCTTTTCTCTTTTATATTCCTTTCTAATTTCCCATGAGGTATTCCCAGTTACAGCAACTAAGTAGAAATCAGCTGGTAAGGTAGTCTAGGAAATACAGTTGCTAGATTCCCAGCTCCCAGTGAAATGTGGAGAACTCAGGAGGGTGGGAATGGAACTTGGAGCCAATAATATGCGTTAGAGCGCCTGTATCAGTTTGTTAGGGCTGTTGTAACAAAGTACTACAGACTGCGTGGCTTAAACAACAGACATTTATTTTCTCACAATCTGACAACCAGGAGTTCAAAAGCAAGGTGCTGTCAGGATTAGTTTGTGTGCGTGTTTGTTTTTTCCTGAGGGCCATGAGGGAAGAATCTGTTCTAGATCTCGGTCCTTGATTTGTAGATGGCTGTCTTCTCCCTATGTATCTTCACATTATCCTTTCACCTTTATGTGTCTGGGTTCTAATTTTCCTTTTTTAAGGGACATGAGTCATACTGGATTAGGGATCAGCCTAGTGACTTCATTTTAATTTAAGCCTATAAAGACCCTATCTTCAAGTAAGGTCACATTCTGAGATACTGGGAACGAGGACTTCAGCCTATGGATTTTCAGGAGACACAACACAACCCAGTAAGAGTGTCCCAATGTGCCAGGTACATAAATCATTTGAAGCTCGTATGAGAGTTTATTGAGCTTCTCTATTTGCGTGTTTCTTTTCCTCTCCTCTAGGATAAATCTTGTTTTACCTCTCTTTTAACCTCATCCAGTAGTCAGGTGCTTGGGATTTCAGACACTCACTACATGTCAGTCCGTCAGTTGTTAAAGAGTGAGCTAAATATTTAATGTTAAAGATTTCAAAAACTAGAAATCAGTTTTCATTTTACAGCTATTAACATTGCATTCCTGTCTGACTATTCCATTCATTTGCTCAATATAACTTTATTGATATATCTCAGAGACTTATTTACAGAGGCACTGAACAGTTACACATTAAAGATAGATTCAAGTAAATGTGTTACTATTTCAAAAAGCTTATATTCAACAGGAAGACAGAGCTAAACTGACAATCTGCTCACAGCTTAACAATTGCTCTTAGATAAAGCTAATGTTCTGGGGTTAAAGGTAGACTAATCAGAGAGCTCACATTTCTACTCATGTCTACTTCCACATATCAATCATGATGTTTATCCTATCACAAACACTCTCCACATTACTTTCCACCTATGTAATATACCCATTAATATTTAACTTATTCTTGCTTTCTTTTTCAAACACTAATACACAGTAAGTTTCCTCCCATGTTGCCTGGAAGTTTCAATATTTCTCTCCACTCCTCCCTTCTCTCTTCCCCTCTGCTTCATCCTCTCCTTCTTCCCTTCCTTTCTTATGTCACTTTAACAAATTCATAACAATCATGGTCAGTTTTGCTATAATGTGACGTATGTGTTGATAAAAAATCAATGTGCTATCCAAAAATCATGCCATAAATACCACGAGTCTTTGGGGAAAAGTGGAACCTAAATTTATATCTGATTACTTATAATCAGAATTTTGCTATTTATTTTTCCTTTATGTCTTGTATAATAGGACTCGCATAGATGCATCTATTTCTTAATGTCCATTAACTCATTGAGTCCTCGATGATTTTTTCTTCTATTATTTAATCAATTTTTCAATATGTTAGTTTAATAATTTTATAACCATATATGTTAAGTTAATCATTAAACTGTGTTCTGGTTAATGAAATGTACCTTTTGTACACATTTGAGGAAAAAATTATTTCTGGTTGTAATTCTTTCCTCTCAGAATATAAGCCACCTAGAAAAAACAAGGCTCATTTGTTTTACCTATGTATCATTATCTTTCATATACACATTGGCTATATCTGAAAGCAACTCAAAGTGTGAATAAATTGAGAGAAAATAGATTGTGTTTGTTAAGAGGATTGGCATTGGTGTCAGAAACCTGCTTCTGATTCCTTATCCATTAAAAAAAAAAATCAGACAATTGCTCATTTAGACTTTGATATTCATGTTTGTTAAATGAAGATAATAATCTTATCAACTTCATAGTCTTGTAGAGAAAATTAAGTTGACATAAAACATGGAGAGTAATGCTGTCATCACTGTCAAAACCTTCACAATCAAAATCATCATCCTCATTATTGTTATATTTACACAGATGAAATTCACCTAAATTTGTAAGGATGAAAGACACAGAAAAATGCCATGTTTTCCAATGCCTTTGTGAAACACTGAAATAGGTAGCCAAAAATCAGAAGATGTGCCATTTACTTTATGCCAATGGTAACAGGAACATTCAAATATAGGTGATGAAAAGTGCCAGACTACGTATTAAAATAATTAAATGATTAAATTGTTTCTAAAGAAAAATCTGGGAAATTGAAGGACATTAAGCCGTGAATAAAGACTAGAAAAAATGTCCATTAAATGTAAACATAGTAATATGCTGTCTTTCAGATATAGAGATGGAGACAGATAACCAATAATAGCACAGCTAAATATAAATCCACATAATATTTACTAAATTTAATAATATAATATTGAATTAATCATAATATTTAAATAATATAACGTTGAGCTCTATCATAAAGAAATATGTAACTTAATTACTGAAAACTTTGGGATGTCAGTCATTGAGTAGTTTCTTGTGCTATGTGTTTACATTGGTAGGAAAATACGTTTTTCATGATTTTATTTTTTTTATTAATTTTGAGTTATTTCAGAGCTAAATAAAATTTGTTACATACATTCCTATTACTCTTTTAAGTTTGGTCTTAAAAGTTAAAATTCTCTAGATTTAGAATCAATTCAATATATAACAAAAATGCCCTATTGGTAAAATAATTTTTTTTCCTGCTGAACATCTTTCTCTTCTAAGTCCTAAGGGGGTATATACTTCTAGATCCTCTGTATATGTGTTCTCAAAGACTTAACCCACACATGGTTGCCAATGGTATAAAAATTACCATAAATCTATGTTAAGTGAGGGTTTTATAAATCTCAGTACACAAATAAATTTGTTTGGAATAATAAATTGCTGGTAGGCACATAATACCTATGAGATACAAGCTAGCCTCTTCTTTTCTTAAAAGGAGTGCTTGTAATATTTAATTATGCTCTTTAAAATTAGATGAATCAATCTGCCCCAGGCAATATAGCTCAAAAGGCTTAGTAACTTTTTATACTACCAGCTTCTTAAACACATTCATGTAAAATAGCATAATTCCTTCCAACTGAGCTTTTCTTACTTTTACCAGCATGATACAAAAAATAACTGTGTTAAATAAATTTAAGAAATAAATGACATTTTCAATCCAGGGAAGAAGAAATGTATTGGTTTAAATATTAAAACCACATTTACAAAAACCGTCAGGACAAATAAATTATACACTCACTTGAAGTAATATGAGGGATTAAGTAAAAACCTTAAATATGTTATTAAGGAGGAAACTAACATTTTAATAGTAGAAAATAATGTAAATGGTTTGCTTGCCCATGTCTTGTTCTGGGTTATTCTGACATTTAAAAATATATATATATATTTACATATATATATATGCACATATACAGTATACATATATATATTTACATATATTTACACACACATATATATTTCTCTATTTGTCATAAAATCTATTAACATGGAAATATTGAAAAGAATGATTAGTTATCAATGTTATACTTATTTTTTCTTGACATTATTAAAGTAAAAGATATGTAACAAATAATAGTTTTTCTTCACATGAAATTATATAACATGGTAGTATTTCATTTAAAAAATTATTTACCATCAAGTTACTCATAGATTTGTTGTTAGTGTCCATAAAAATAGTAAAAAGTTAATATGTATCAGGTGTTATTTATTTACTTAAGTAATTTACCAATTGCCAAAATTCTGCCATGCCAACTTTTAGGAAAATTACTAATATTTATGGTGAGAATAAGGACTGCATTTCACTTTTATTTATAAAGTATAAAATACTGTGAAGATACTTTTTATTCTCATTTCATTTGTCTACATTTTTAAATTAAATTTATCCATCTCTAATCATGAATTAATAAGAACAAGACTTCATCTTATGCCCCCAAAATAACTAAAATGAAAACCAAAAGCCAAAAATAAAAAATAAATAACTTGGCAAAAGATTAACAAATGTTTCAGGAATTAATCACTAAGAAATACAAGTCTTTGATTAAAGATATGAATAAATGAAATATTCTTGATATTGACTCAGAAGTTCTGTTTACATGCTTCCTTTAAATTGTAGAATCAGGTATGGGAAACAAAACAGAGTCCAAGAACCTGGCTGAGAAGAGATAGTAGAGATTGGAAATCTGGGGGACTAAGATGGCTGAAACTTACAGAGCTAAGTTTTGGAAAGGAGGGAAACAAAGAAAAATAAATCCAGAAATATGAATAGTGTCCCAACTGATATTTGCTGAGTATGAAATTATGCAAGTTGGAGAGTAATTCTAAAAGGCCAGGGGGGGGAAAAAAGTAGAAGATTGTAAACTTGAAAATATCCATCAAACCCATTGAACAGGAAGGTATTTGAGCTATGTATGGGCAAAATAAATACAGTTAACCCTTGAACAACACAGGTTTGAACTGCATGGGTCCACTTATACAAGGATGTTTTTACAGTACAGTACGGTAAATGTATTTTCTCTTCCTTGTGATTTTAATAACATTCTTTTTTCTAGTTGACTTTATTGTAAGAATACATTATACAATACATATGACATACCAAATATGTGTTAATCAACTGTTTATGTTATTCATAAGGCTTCCAGTTAATAGTAGGCTATTAGTAGTAAAGTTTTGGGGGAGACAAAAGTTTTTTATGGATTTTCAACTGTGTGGGGGTTGGTACCTCTAACCCTCACACTGTTCAAGGGTCAACTGTAGTCATCAGTGACCACCTGAATCATTAGTGGTGATACTAAAAGTCTCACTTCCTTGTAATAAGGCTGAACTATCCTTGGAATACAGATTATAGTTTATGTTCCCTGGAAAAGCCAGCATTTCACTGAATCGCAAATGACTTAACAGCCAGCCAAAACAAACCCAAAACTCCTTAAGGAAAGAAAACAAAATCTAGTCGCTCAGCAAGAAAATACAATAACTAGGATCCAGCCAAAATATGACAAGCAGCAAAAATTTTCCAAAACATGCGTCCATAAACTTGGAGGCACAGCAAGATAATGTAAATTCTATGAGCCAAGCAGTTCTGATTAATTCGTTGACTCTCCTGCCCATTATGGAAACCATGCTCATCTTATAAATGACATTTATGTCATTTAGCCACAGCTACCATGGATCCTATCGTCTCATTTAGTTCAGTGAGCTCAGTTTCATGGAACCACTCCCAATGACATTCACTGCCTGCAGATAATAGTCACCACATTGTTGTTCGAGAATATTAAGATCACCTCACAGCTACTTCCTACTTCTTTGGGATTTATTTTACTTATTTACCTAAATTCATAAAATTTCAATTAACAATTTCAATCTTACATCTTTTCTAAAATATGTTTTTAATACAAAGCCTATGGAAAAATGATAGGAATAGGTCTTAAAGGATATGTATCAGGATCTAAGGTATATAGTGTTGGGCCAGCTTAATTTGCGAATCAGGAGAGATTCTGGTTTCTATCTGTAAACTCTATTTCCTGGGAACGATCAGCATTTTGATTGGTTATTTTAACCATAAACCCAAAGGTATTTAACAAAATAAAGTTGAAACTCCTGAAATTTTCTGGTATTCTGTACAAAAAGGAGAGAGAGAGAGAGAAAGGGAGTGAGAGAGAGATCAGAAGTTTACAGTGAATCTATAAGACTTACTTACTCTTTCTACCAATGTCCTATTCCCTTGGCTGTTAAAATTTTGATGTGCCTGGCTGATCAAGCTCCAAACAATGGCTATAGATAGGCAGACTGCAAAGGTCATATTTATTTTGCATATGCAGGAAAATCTATAGTATTGAACAGAATGTGACTAGAATCACCATAATGGTTGCATCTAGAGCTCTTAATTCCCAGATTTGAGGCAGTTTAGAGTCAAAAACCTTTGAATAAAGTTGAGGTCATTTCCTCTTGCAGGAGTATCCTGCTACATAACTAAATGTCACCCTGTAATTTTCCCTTTAGTAAATGCTAGAAATTCTGGTTGTAAGTGGCAAGATGGTGAACCTTGAGGACATTATGGTAAAAGAATTAGCTAGTCGCAGAAAGAAAACCTGCATGATTCATTTGTATGAGGTACCTAAAGTAGTCAAATCTTAGAAGAGAGAATAGGCATTGCTATGAACTGAGAGGAAGTAAAAATAGAGACTTACTATTCAACAAGTCTAAAATTTCAGTAATGCAAGGTGAATTCTAGAAATCTGCCATACAACATTGTACCTATTAATGATACTGTATTATGCACTTAATTATTTTATATTATGATAGATCTCATATCAGATGTCCTTACCACAAGTAAAAAAAAAAAAGGGGAGGATGAAGGGTGATTGTACATTGGCAAAGGGGGAAATAAATATAAATAATATAAATATAATATAGAAACCAATGAATGGTTCTATTGCTGGAGAATGAAGTCATTAGCAATGAAATTAAGTCACGTTAAAATGGACTTAAACCCATGCATAGTATTTAGCATTCATTTTTTTTTTTTAA
Source organism: Neomonachus schauinslandi (assembly GCF_002201575.2). Classification (NCBI taxonomy): domain Eukaryota; kingdom Metazoa; phylum Chordata; class Mammalia; order Carnivora; family Phocidae; genus Neomonachus; species Neomonachus schauinslandi. The sequence continues at coordinate 127,941,177 of NC_058409.1, forward strand.
AAGATTTTATTTGTCAGAGAGAGAGAGAGAGAGAAAGCAAGGGCAAGCAAGGGGAGCAGCAGGCTCCCTGCTGAGCAAGGATCCTGATATGGGACTCAATACCAGGACCCTGGGATCATGACCTGAGCCCAAGGCAGATGCTTAGCTAACTGAGCCACACAGGCATCCCTTTAATATTCATTTTTACCGTCATGACACTTTGCTCATCAGCCCACTGGACAAGATGAGCTAAAACTGGGCTAAAATCTTACTAACATTCAGAGAGTTAATTTTCCAACTGTCGTATTTAAACTATCTTCGGCACAAAATCTTATTCTGATATGTCCCCAAACTTTAAACTCAACCCTGTAAAAGGACAAGACTTCAGTCATTGCTATGAATTTACTTCTTTCTTATATCATGTAAGTTCTCACTGTAAGAGAATAAGATGTAAGATGTACTGCTTAAAGATAAATGCATCTAGTGGATGTATTTTGGCATCTTTGTGCTCCTCATAGATTCTAATGCACTGGGACATAAATCTGTAGCAGGCTACTCTGGCTGATGAAACCGAATCCTTTGTTTACCAAACTTTTTTCTAACCTTTAGTCAACTAGTTAAAAATAACTCTTAATATAACAAACATGTAGGATAGTTCAGCAAGAGAAGTCACAGCAGGAAGATAAAGAATCTGCTTAGTCAGCATGAATATGCCTTCAGGATATGTTTGAACCCAATCTCTTTTGCACACTTTTTAATTCGCATTGTAATTAAACCTACCTAATTCAATGGCTAGGTGGGTCAGGCTAAGTTTGGAATAGGCGCCTTGGATTTTATGTTCACTTGGGCTTCATATTTCATCAAGGCCAGTAGAAATCTCAAGGGGAGATTTATTGATCAAAACCTGTAAAGTTTTACTCACAACTGTATGGGTTTTCATGGGTCCTATGCTACATCAGAATTTGCTTTAGACACCACCAAGTGAATTCAGTTTTTGTAACTAGTATGTCCATATAGCCAAATGCTTCCAACACTATGTAAAAAGCTGGAAACTCCTCATACACTCTGAATGCATTCAGAGCTGGAAACTTCGGCAGTTACTCAGTATATAGATACAAGTAGCACATGTAGGGGCGCCTGGGTGGCTCAGTCGTTAAGCATCTGCCTTCTGCTCAGGTCATGATCCCAGGGTCCTGGGATCGAGCCCCGCTTCGGGCTCCCCGCTCAGCGGGAAGCCTGCTTCTCCCTCTCCCTCTCCCCGCTGCTTGTGTTCCCTCTCTCACTGTGTCTCTCTGTCAAATAAATAAATAAAATCATAAAAAATAAAAACAAGTAGCACATCTAGATAGAATTTTTCAAAAATTAGTAGTCCCACAAAAACTTAGTGCTCCTAGTGCCAGAAGGAACAGAGTATAACATTTTGTCCTTTAATTAAGAGACGATATTTTAACTTATCTACATCACTGTATGCATAAGAAATGTAAAAATTTGACAGACAATTGAATTATCCCTTGAGTATCTTTTTTGGACACTTGACTTAATCACAGCTGTCTTAGAAGTTTCAGATACTTGCCCCTCAGGTTGTAAGAGGGATGATGTCATGAAGGTGTTGAACAGAATAATATCATCTGAGATCATGAGTAGTTACGCTCCCTAGAAACTCAATTTTGGGAAAAAATGGAGTGTTAGTGCATTACATAAGAACAAAGTGTATACAGATATTCCTCAGCTTATGATGGCATTATATTCGAACAAATCCATTATAAGTTGAAAGTATCTTAAGATGAAAATTAATTTAATACACCTAAACTACTAGCATCATAGTTTAGCTTGGGCAACCTTAAACATGCTCAGATCACTTACACTGGATCTACTATGGTGTTTCAGGATACATCTTGCAAACCTAAAATTTTGAGGTTATATAAACCAAGGTGAAACTTAATTGGCCCTTTATAACTTGTGATTTTAGGGACTCCATGACCAATCAAGAGCTACAAAATATTTTTGGTTTAGACCAATGTGACCATCTTGACTCTTTGGTATCAATGTTCACTTTATTTACAGGAGTTAATTCTTACTAAAAGATGTGTGCCAGTATGAGATCCTTCTATCCTCAGAAATAAGGTCATTTTAACTTTAGTATTTCAAACTAGCATGACCAACAGTAGCATTCAAAATAGGCTAGTGTATGCTGAAGTAATAAGCAACCCAGAAATCTCAGTGACTTAACACAAAAAAGTTATTTTCTTACTCAAGCTACATGTCGAGTATAGATCAACAATGGCTGAAGAGACCCAGAGACACAGATCATGAATTGTAATCTGCCAGCACAAATACTCTACAATGCCTGAGTGAATTATGCATTGGCCTGTAAAACTTCTACTCCCAGGTGCCTGGGTGGCTCAGTTGGTTAAGCGTCTGCCTTTGGTTCTGGGATTAAGCCCTGCATCAGGCTCCATACATGGTGGAGAGTCTGCTTGTCCCTCTCCTTCTGCCCCTCCCCCTGCTTGTACTCTCACTCTCTTTCTGTGTCTCTCTCAAATAAATAAAATAAATCTTAAAAAAAAAAAACTTTTCATATTTTATTAGAGAAAGATTTTACTGAAATATTATTTGATAAAGAGAGAACCATGATCAACTTAAAGAAAAGACAATTTCCCAAGTTTCTGGAAAAATTAGAACTAGAATATTTGTGAACAAAGTTAACATACATTATATCCACCAGTTACCAAACATTTTCTAAGAGTTGTTTTTATTTCCTTCACCAACATATGTCTTTTGTGTTCTCTAAAGAATAAAGCCTAGGAACTGGGTCTTTATCATTGTTCAAAATTTTTTGAATTCCTTTCTTTGAACTATGGCAAAGAAATTCTACCATTTCTAATTTAATTTAGTGTGGGTCAATGTTAAATTTAGGTATTTTATTTGCCAGCTCAGCAAATAAAAAAAAATCAACTTTTAAGTATCTTTGTTAAATGTATATACGATAATTTAAGCCTGATATTAATTTCACCTTCAAACACCTTTTAAATTTATTGCAACTTTTATTTCATCCTTTTTTCATCTGATAATAATGTGAATTACATGAAAAGATTTCTCCATGGTAAGCAAGGTTTTCATTCCTGGTGTAAATGCAATGCAAACATACCACATTTTTATATATTATTTAATATATTTTTGTATATTTTGTTTCATTGTTTGCAAGAGATATTGTTCTGTAATTTTCTTGTAATTCTCAGGTTTTGATAATAGGGTATGCTTGGATCAAATATGAGTTGTGTTTCCCATTTTTAGCTCTCTGTAAAAATGCTTGTAGGATGGGTACATCTTTCTGCCTTTGTACACACAGATTTTTTAAGAAAAACATTTTTTCAGTCTTAAGCTTCCAAATTTTTCATGGTTCTATTACACAACAGATATCTGAAACACAGGATTAAGGGAAAGAAAATGAAGAAAGGGAGAGAGAGCAGGGGTTTGATCTGAGCTAAGAATATGGACATAAAAGACCATGGAGCAATAAACAGATCAGTATCTTTGCGCCCAGAAATCCAATTTGTTTACAGTAACAGTTTTAAGTCAGGAAATTTTAAACTATTAGCATATCTTTAAACCACAGAAAAAGGGATTTGAACTTAGAAAGTGCTTATGGTATAAAATAAAAAGCCCCATACCTATATGGAGATAAATGGAACATAATACATTTTTCTAAGTGGAGAATATAATCAGCAAAAATTTTAGTGTGTGTGTGTGCGCACGCGCTCACCTTTTGCGATTTTTCCCCCATCAGGTATTTGTTTCAAATAAAAACACAAAAGGTATCTGATCATTATCTACAAAAATATTGGAAATATAAATTGATCATTAGATATTTTCTGATTCAAAGTAACTTTCCAAAATCTACCTAATATTAGTCAGGATTTTCCAAAGAAACAAAAAAAATAGGATGGGAGAGAAAAAGAGAGACAGAGATTTGTCTCATTTGATTGTGGGAGCTGGTGAATCCAGCATCTTCAGGGCAGGCTGACCAGCTAGAGACCCAGTGAAGAGTTAATATTTTAGCTTAAGGCTATAGGCAATTTAGAGGCAGTATCCCTGCTTTCTCCAGGGACTGCAGTCTTCTTTTCTCTTAAGACTTTCAACTGATTGAATAAGGCTCACCTACATTTTGGAGGGTAATCTAATTTACTCAACAGCTATTGATTTAAATATTAATCTCGTCTAAAAACATACTTTCATCGCAACATCTAGACAGGTCTTTGACCAAATATCTGGGTACAATGGCTTAGTCAAGTTGACACATAAAATTAACTATCACCCTATCATATTTAAACAATAGAATGGCTATTGTTGAAAAGACAAGAAATAATAGGTGTTAGTGAGGATGTAGATAAAAGGAAATCCTTGTGCGCTGTTGGTGGGAATGTAAATTGGTGCAGCCACTATGGAAAACAGTATGGACATTCCTCAAAAAATTAAAAATAGAGCCACCTTATAACCCAACAATTTTACTTTGGGATATTTATCTAAAGAAAACAAAAACATTAACTTGAGAAGATATGAGCACCCCACTGTTTATTGTAGCATTATTTACAAAAGCCTAAGATATAGAAACAACCTAAATGTTCATTGATGAATAGAGAAGATATCAAAAACACACAATATGGAATACTACTCAGCCATAAGAAAGAAATTAAATCCTGCCATTTGCAACAACATGGAGCTTGTGGGCATTATGATAAGTGAAATAAGACAGAGAAAGATAAATACCATATGATCTCATTTATCATGGAATTTAAACAAACAAGAAAAAAATGTATAGAGAGGGTACAAATGGGTAGTTACCAGAGGAGGGAGGTTGGTGGTGGGTGAAAAGGGTGAAGGGGGTCAAAAGTTACAAACCTCCAATTATAAAATAAATGTCATGGGGATGTAATGTGCAGCATGGCAACTATTGTTAATACTATATTGCATATTTGAAAGTTGCTATGAGATTGAATCTTTTTTTTTTTAAATATTTGACAGAGAGAGAATGCACACAAGCAGGGGGAGCTGCAGGCAGAGGGAGAAGCTGGCTCCCCGCCAAGCAGGGAGCCGGATGTGGGGCTCGATCCCAGGACCCCGGGATCATGACCCCAGCCGAAGGCAGCCACTTAACTGACTGAGCCAGCCAGGTGCCCCATGAGATTGAATCTTAAAAGTGCTCATTACAAGAAAAAAAATCATACTATGTATAGTGATGGATATTAACTAGGCTTTTGTGGTGACCATTCCATGGTATTTACAAAGACTGAATTGTTATGCTGTATACCTGAAATATGCTACCATATATCAATTACACCTCAGTTATAAAAAATAGTATAGTTATGATCTATAACTTTCCATGGTTACTTCAACTTACAACATGCCAAATTACAATAGTCAACTAAAAATGCACCTTTGTACTGTAATCCAGATTTTTATTAATTTTAGGTCAATAAATAATAGCAATATGAATTATAGCCCATTAGTTAAAATATTCCATCTTATTTATAAAGAAGGATTTGATGAATTAAACTTTCAAATAATTCCATGTTATATATAAATATTTGTGATTATTCAATGGAAAAAATGTAAGTTTTCTGTTTAGTCACTCACATTTTTATGATACACAGTTATTTATTTTTTTCCCCACCACTTTCTTTCAGCATGTCCATTTCCAACTCTTAAGTACATTTGACACAAGCTGGTGTCCATTCTAATTCCCTGGAAGGGCCATTTATGATGGGAGAAAGTTTAATTCCATATTGCCAAAATAATGACAAATTCTGCAGAACAAATTAGAATTATCAGTAACTTTAACCTGTGGATAACATTTGAAAATCATATGAGAAACACTGTATTGAATTTGCCCTTTTAGTCACAGAACTTATAATTCTCCATTTGATCATACACTGTTACTTGTAGGGAAGTCCAGGGTTTTTGTAGAGTACTATCACAAAGTAGAAAGTTTTCAAATTTGCCTTATTGCATTACGTTAACAATTTTTACCTCCTCTGGTTTAGAATTCCTTAAAATATCTAATTAGTATAGTGGCTTTCATTTGCGAAAAAATGTCAACATAATTAACAGATGTAATTAGTCTAACACCAAAGCAATAATGGAGATAATATAATTTAGATTCTTCAATATATCCTATTCTTTTCTCCAATTTATTATCTGTATTTGCTACTCCTAAGAAACAATTTAAAAGAAAAAAATGCTCTTTTGTTAACAATGTAATTAATGGGCTTTTAGATAACATTTTCTTAATAAATGCGGAAAGCACAAAATCAATGCCAAATAGAGTTACCTTTACATCTTTGTAATCTTGTTAAAGACTCCAGTGTTGATGCTGTGTTTTAACATGGTTTGTGACATATCACTTACCATAAATTAGGAATTGTCAAGCAATAAAAATGATTACACAATGTTTTATTTTATAAATTATCAAATTTGAGTAAAGAAAAGCTTTTAAGCAACACACACCTAGAAAATTTTAAATACAAGGAATGATTATACTACAATTACATTTTTTTTTTAGGACTAAGTTATCAGTGATTTCTTTTTAATGTTATTTTATCAACTTACTGAATTTAAAAAGAAAATAATTGACAGATGAGAGAAACTAAAAATTATGAGGGACTAAATTCAACTATGGAGAAATCTTATGATTTTAGAGAAAGGCTATTTGAACTCTTTAGGTTAGCTATATTTTTATAACAATATATAATTTTCTGGTGAGTAAATAATAATTATAAATTTATAGATTACATTCTTTAAGTCTCTTTTAACAAATTTATTTATTTAAAGATTTATTTATTTTAGAAAGAGAGAGAGAAAGAGAGCATGAATGCACATGCAGGGGGAAGGCAGAGAGAGAGGGAGATACAGTCTCAAGCAGACTCCCTGTTAAGTGTGGAGCTCAAAGCAGGGCTCAATCTTACAACCCTTAGATCACAGTCTGAACCCAAACCAAGAGTTGGATGCCTAGCCAACGTGCCACACAGGGCCCCTAAGCAATTTAAATATATTATGTAACACAAAGTTATGATTATATAATTCATATATATGTATATGTTTGTATGTATACCCAAATTAAATATATTTATTAAAGTGTGCTATTGAGAATAATCGTTTCCTGAAATGGTCTATGTTTTTTTTTTTAATTTTTTTTTTTAAAGATTTTATTTATTTATTTGAGAGAGAGAATGAGACAGAGAGCATGAGAGAGGGGAGGGTCAGAGGGAGAAGCAGACTCCCCACTGAGCAGGGAACCCGATGCGGGACTCGATCCCGGGACTCCAGGATCATGACCTGAGCTGAAGGCAGCCGCCCAACTGACTGAGCCACCCAGGCGCCCTGAAATGGTCTATGTTAATCCCCATAATTTGTGAATACTTCAGGTTACATGACAAAGAGGAATAAGGTTCCAAATGAAATTAAGATTGGTAATTGGTTGACCTGGAAATAGATTATCACAGATTATTCAAATGTACCCAATGTAATTGCAAGAGTATTTAAAAGTGGAACAGGGAAACAGAAGAGGAGAGTCAGAGGGATATGTGTCTATGGAAGAAAGGCAGAGAGTAATGAAATATTGTTGGTTTTAAATTGGAGAAGTGGGGTTTGTCTAGAAGCTGGAAAAGACAAGTAAACATTCTTCCCCAGAAGCTCTAGGAAGGAATGTGGCTCTTCAGACACCAGGATGGTAGCCCAGTGAGACCAACATCAGGTTTATTACCTATGGAATTAGAAGATAATAAACTTCTGGGTTTTTTTTAAGCTTCTATTTGTAAAAATTTGTTATCAGAGAAAGGAGGAAACTAATGCATCAGTTGAATTTATTTTTAAAGCATCTTCTAAAAAATGACAAAAACAAAACAAAAACAAAAAAAAAAACACCACAAAAAAACAGACTAAATATGCATTTAAGACCCTCTTTTTCTGCCAGTGACTTTTATGGATGTAGCACCATAAATGAGTAGACCGTGGAAGAAACTTGAGTGAGGTATCTGAAGCCTCAAGATTCAAAATATCCAGGAGCTCAAGAGCAGAAAGCTCTTTTTTGATACAGGATCAAAATTTTGGTGACATGACAAGTAATACAAAGGACATGTTTTTTCTATTCAAGGGTATTTAATTTGTTGGGACATGGGAGAAGGAGGAATTAATCTCCCTAACAGGGATAGACAAAACTTGCATTGGTGATCTTAATTATTCACAAACTTCTAATTTTGGAATGGACTTCCTTTTGTATCTGATGAACCTGAGAAGAGAAAGAATGCCTCCAAATAACTGTAAAGAGAAATAGAATACACTGGTTTATTTTTTTTCCCAGGCTATAAGAGCAAAACCTGTTCTGACTCCTCATAACATCAGCAAATTGAGCTCTATGGGTATTATACCATATTATCCTGAGAAACCAGAGAAAAATCTTATGTTAGATGACTCAGTAACTTGATGGAAAAAGGCCACAATGAACTAATGGAAGTGATGAAAATTAAAAATAAGGTATCAAGAAAATACAATTAGAACAAAAACAAAAACACCAAGAAGTATCACAAATATATTTCCAAATTTTTAATAAAAAAAAACTTATAAAGTAATGATTATTTCTGAGAAATGAATTCATTTCCTGGAATATAAACTGAGTATAATATTTTATAATTTGCAAACAAGTCAGGAAGAAAGGGAAATCATGTCAAAAATCAAAGAAACATGAGATACAATAAAACTTCTAACTTAGACAACTAGAAAAGAGCAAATTAAATCCAGAGCAAGTAGAAAAAAATAAAATTAGAGCAGAAAGTAATGAAATTGAAGATAGGAAATCAGTAGAAAAAAATCAATGAAACCCAAAGCTGGTTATCTGAAAAGATCAATAAAAATCAATATAAGAAAAAGAGGACACAAATTATTAATATCAGAAATGAAATAGGGAATATCATTACAGATCACATGGACATTAAATGAATAAGAAAGGGATATTATAAACAACTTTATGCTACCAAATTTAGTAACATAGATGAAATGGGTTAATTTCTTGAAAAACACAATCTGCCAAATTCACATGAAAGTAATCTGAATAGGCCTATAAATATTAAAGAAATTTAATAATAATGGCCCCAAACAGAAAGCTCCAGGTTCAGAATTGGTTCACTGATGAATTTTACCAAACACTTTAGGACGAAATTATAACAATTCTCTACAATCTCTTTAACAAGATAAAAGTAGAGAGAATACCCCCTGACTCATTTGATGGTTAGCAAACACAGCCATAGCCGGTACAAGGTGAATTTTTAAAAGTCAATCATTTTTCTATGTGCAAGATATGAGCAAATGGAATTTAAAGTTAAAAACACAATATCATTTGCATTAGCACCCCCAAAAATGAAATACTGAAATAAAAATTCAGCAAGATATGTATAAGAATATAGGAGCAAAGTTACACAACTCTATTGAAAGAAATGAAAAAGAACTAAATAAATAGAGATACCCTGTGTTCATGGGCAGGAAGACTCAATATCATCAAGATGTCAGTTTTTCCAAAATTGATTTATAGATCCAAGGTAATCCAAAATTAAAATTCCAGCCAGTTACTTATGGATATTGATAAACTGATTCTAAAGTTTATATGAAGAAGCAAAAATAAAAAAAATAGAGAACACAATATTGAAGAAGAACAAACTTGGAAGACTGACATTATCCAACTTCAAGACTTACTATATAGCCATGGTAAAAAAGACAGTGTGGTATTGGTGAAAGAATAGACAAATATGTTAATGGAACAGAATAACGAAGGTGGTACCAGACTCCATTTATATAGTTAACTAATTTTTTTCCTCAAAATTTTATTTTTTTAAAGATTTTATTTATCCATTTGAGAGAGAGAAAGAGGGGGCATAAAGGGAGAGGGAGAGGGAGAAGCAGACTCCCTGCTGAGCATAGAGCCCGATGCAGGGCTCGATCCCAGGACCCTGAGATCATGACCTAAGCCAAAGGCAGATGCTTACCCGACTGAGCCACCCAGGTGCCCCTAATTTTATTTTTTAAAGATTTTATTTAAATTCCAGTTAACATACATTATAATATTAGTTTCAGGTGTACAATATAGTGACTCAAAACTTCCATACAATGCCTGGTGTTCATCATGACATGTACACTTCTTAATCACCATCACCTTTTTAACCCATCCCACTATGTACCTCCCTTCTGGTAACCATCAGTTTGTTCTCTATAGTTAAGAGTCTGTTTCTTGGTTTACCCCTCCTCTCTCTTTTGGTTCCTTTGCTAATTTGTTTTGTTTCTTAAATTCCATATGAGTGAAATCATATGGCATTTGTCTTTCTTGACTGATTTATTTTGCTTAGCATTAAACTGTCTAGCTCCATCCATGTCATTGCAAGTATAGTTAATCTTTGACAAAGGAGCAAAGGCAATAAAATGGAGCAAAGATAGTCTTCAAAAATGGTGCTGGGAAAAAAAAAAAGGTTCTGAAACTGGACATCCACATTCAAAAAATAAAAAAAAATAAAGCTAGGTACAGAATTCATAGCTTTCTCCCAAATTAACTCAAAATAGATAATAGACCTAATTGTAAAATGCAAAAGTATAAAATTCCTAGAAAATAACATAGGAGAAAATCTAGATGACCTTGGAAATGAAAATGACTTTTTAAATATGGCACCAAAGGCACAATCCATCAAAGAAAGAATTCATAAGCTGAAGCTTATTATAATTAGAGTCTTCTGCTCTATGGAATATACTGCCATGAGAATGTAAAGACAAGCTACAGACTGGGAAAAATATTAGTGAAACATGTATCTGATGAAATACTGTAATTCAAAATATATGAAGAACTGTTAAGACTTAATGAGGAAGAAAACTATCCCATTTAGAAATGGACCAAGATTTTATCAGATACCTCACCAAGGAATATATACAGATGGCAAATAAGCACATGAAAAGATGTTCCACATGATTTGTCATTAGGGAAGTGAAAATTAAAACACCAAGATACCACTACACTCCTACTAAGATGGCCCAGAACACTGACATCAAATGCTGGTAAGATTTGAAGCAGGAGGAACTCTCATTCATTGCTGGTGGGAATGCAAAATGGTACAGCCACTTTTAAAGACAGTTTGGCAGTTTCTACAAAAATAAATGTACTCTCACTGTCTCAGTCTGTTTGGGTTGCTATTCATTCTTCATCATCTGGGACTTTAATTATATGTATGTTAGATCATTTGATATTGATCCACAGCTCTTGGATGTTTTTGTTTTGTTTTGTTCTGTTTTGTCTTCACTATTTTGCTTTCATATGTTTCAGTTTTTGTAATTTTTTATTGGCCTGTTTCCAAGTATACTGACTTTCTGAGATATCCAATTTGCTAATAGCCCATGAATAGTGATTCATCTGTGAAAGTTTTTTTAATATTTTCATATTATTCTTTATTTAAAATTTCCATTTCTCTTAAAATTGTCCATTTTTTTTCTCTTTCCCACTAAGTAATTTAACATATTAATCAGAATTAATTTAATTTTGTCTGTTGCTTCCATCATTTTATTCTTCTATGGTTCTAGGGCTGTTGATGGCTTTATATCTTAACAATGAGTCAGTTTTGATATGTTATTTGCTTTTTTAGTGTTTCAATTTTTGATTTAATGCCAGAAATTGAATCTAAAAATTGAGTTTGAGAAAAATACTTATACTCCATAAAATATACACACATCTCTTCTTCTGATAGGACATTTGTGTGAAGTGCAGTTAATATAGTCAGTAACTAAGTTTTTTTTTTTTGGGGGGGGGGAAGAGGGTGTGGGCTGTAATTGCTTTGAGATTAGTGCTGTCTTCAAATTCTGCTTTACATTGTGCTTTGCAGAATTTTAGAGAACGAAAGATTTCCCTATTCCTTTCCCACCCTCCGTTTTCACAGCAGGTTTAACACCTGCTCCACAGAATGGTTCTCTTGCACTCTTGCACCTAACTCAGTAGTTGCTTTTTTCTTGATGGATGTCTCATGGTGAGATGGGTGATTTCTTGGTTTTCTTTCTTCAGCTTTAGGCAGGCCCATTACCTACCAAGTGAAACAGCTCTTGTTTCCTATCTTTGAAAAGACTTGTCACTCTCTGAAATTGATTTTACTTGTTTGACTTGCAATATCAGTTCTTTCATAGATTCAAGGAAACATGATTCTGTAGATGACATGATTTTCTTGTTAAAATATGAGGAATTGTTCTTGTGGGTTCCTTCACCCACAGTAGAAAGAAATTCTCACTAAAATATGCTTAATAGGGGCGCCTGGGTGGCTCAGTTGGTTAAGCAACTGCCTTCGGCTCAGGTCATGATCCTGGAGTCCCGGGATCAAGTCCCACATCAGGCTCCCTGCTCGGCAGGGGGTCTGCTTCTCCCTCTGACACTCTTCCCTCTCGTGTTGTCTCTCATTCTCTCTCTCAAATAAATAAATAAAATCTTTAAAAAAAAAAAATAATAAAAAAAAAAATAATAATAAAATATGCTTAATAATTAGTAAGTTGAAAGCATGCATTATTGTCATGACCACATGCTGGCAAGTTCAAACATTTTTATGGAAAAATAGTAAATATATACTGATTTCATTTTCCTGGCAATATATACTCTGCCTTACTGGACTCTAAAATTGAAATGACAAAGAACACATTAGCCAGGCTATAAAAATTATAATGGATTATCAGGATTTTTTTTTCTTTTCCATATTTTAAGAGAAATTTAATCTCTTCCTATACAAACAAACGTTTATTGATGGAGTAGAAAATGTCAAAATCTGTGTTAAATGTTGGGATACAATAGTTAAAAGGCTATATAGTAGGAAAAAGATGTATTTATAAAACATCTAAAAAAAAGTATAAGGAAGGGAGAGGCATTCAAAGGATCACAGATAGTATGTGAGGATTGGCAATTCATTTCAGTTTACAGAGCATGTGCTAAAGAATGTAATATCTGAGCTATGTCTTGAAAGATAAGACTTCACAAAGTGTGAGGTGGGTCATCTTGGAAAAGAAGTTTGAAATAAGAATTTGTGGAGGGCCTGTGCATTATTTTGATAATAAAAATTTAATCAATAGGCATGACAATTTACTTGGATTAAAATAATTTTAATACTTTTAAACAGATTTTCAGAATGCATAATTCCATATTTACTGAATTATTTTTTATGTAAGTATTTTCTCTCTAGTTATATCATAACAGAAGAAAATTTATATAAACCCTCTTGTATATACTATGGTCCAATAGTTCTGATACTCCCACTAGTGGATCAAACATACATTATTTTTGTGATGTGTGTTTTATATGGTGATTGCTTAGACATTCTATTAGTAAAATTAGGCATTTCTTTTTACTACCTTGATCTACTCATTTACCGATTGAAATGAATGGCCAACCTGGGAACCTGGAATAAAACAAATTCATGTTGCTTTCATTTTGTTTATTTGATTTATTAGCAGAAAAAGGTACAAAATGAGGGATAAAAGACAGGGAAGCAGATGTGGAACATAAAATCACTGCCTAAATCTTCCAACAGAGGAATCTGTATTGAGATTGAAAAATTAGCTTCTGGAAATCTTTTTCTTACTGGTTTTCTATACCGTATTACCTAACTTTAAGAATGTTAAGCCCTTTAGGAAAATAAAGCAGTAGAAAAAGACAATCTAAGGAGATGAGTTATTTTGACAAAGGACTGGCTTTTGCTTTTTTGGGGGTGGTGGGGCAGTACTGAAATAAAGGCTGCAAACAAAAGATAAATCACTAGGTGTGTGGCTGCTTAAAGTATAGTCCTACCTAGTCTTTAATTTAGGAAAGTTCTGAAATTGAAAACAAACAACATTGAGCTCTGATTACTTTCAGATTGATTTGACACCGCAGTCTTGTCCTTCAAAATCCTTCAAAATTTTGGAAGGGTAAGGTTTTCCTGAAAATAACAAATATGCACTAAAACACTTTCAAACAAAAGACGTGGTGACTATTCCTTCAAATTTAAACAGCAATTTGAGCTTTAGGATTGAATTTTCCTTGATTTTCAAGGGACAGCAACACGTTTTTATAGTAATTTTCTCATGAAGTTGGCAGGATGGGTGTCAGAACTAAGTGTATATAAAGAAATTATTGGCAAGATTAAACAAACTTTATGCAAAAAGCAGTGTTTGTCCTTATAGGAATTTAAAAATACATTAATTGGAATTAAATATAAAACAGTAAAAACATATTTAAAATGTTAGTTAAAATGAAAAAATTGAGGAATTTCTCTACCTGGGGATATTCATGTGCATACATATAAATTATAATTTTTATAACTTAAATATCATCAGATTCTTGGAATTATATCTATAAATTACATAAAATCGGTTTTCATAATACTATATGGATGTTACATTAACACATGAATTGTGTTGCAAAAGTAATCTTATTTCTTGTGACTCTGGGACTCAAATGTGCTAATATCTTAAAACAACATTTACATTGTAATAAAACAATAGGCTATTGAGTAGGCTAGCTGTAATTAAACTTCAGGTGGCATAATAATAAAGTTTTTAACATGTAGCCTCCCAATGTCCCTGAAAAATTAATAACTGATGAATATAACTATAACTCAATGTAATTAATAAATTTTCATACCCATATTAAAACATAACTATTTAAAATACAGCATGAAATTATGCTTATTTTAAATTTCACAGCTTTTAAGTAAAAAGTGGAAATAGTGTAGGGTAATACTTTTGTGACTTTTACTTCTTGACTACTATATTTGTACTTATGAATTTAAAACATTTCTTCTGTGGGGAAAAATTCAAGGTGATTAGAAACATTTTATCAAATTTTAGATACCAGTATAATATACATAATTACTTTATGTAGAGCTATAAGTTTTGAAAAAGGACAAAAAATAACAATTATCAATAATGTGGTATTTTCTTAATATTTTATTTATAAAAATAGCTCATTTATATTTGCACATAGGTTTCTATAATATATACCCACTCTTATGTAAAATAGGAAAACAATAAAATGAAATTCTAAATGTTCCTAAATTTTTTATTTTTAGAATCCAACTCTTTCAAATAATTTTTCTTCTAAGGTTATTGAAGTCTGTTTTTCACTCAATATCCTACTTTGTGCCATTAATAGTATTAGTGGTACAGCATTCTTTTTTGGGGGGGGAAGGGGGAGCCCCTCTCTCTGTCTCTCATGAATAAATAAATAAAATCTTTAAAAAAAAAGAATCAGACGCTTAACTGATTGAGTCACCCAGGGGCCCCAGTACAACATTTCTTTAACAAAAAAATTGCTATGATATCTGAGATTTTTTCATATATATATTCCAAGTTTGAGAACCTTCTTTTTCATCTCATCTAAAGGTGACAATGAAAGGTTTGCAGAATGATAGGTAAGACCCATGTTTTTTCTTCAAATAATCTTTAAATTATTGTTGACTGAAAGTTCAAAAGGCTGAGGGTGACTAGTCATGCTAATAAAAATAACAAGACTCATCCATGAGACAACCAGTTTCACTGTAACTATCACCTAGCTAATCACAATTGTAATATACCATTGAACTTCAAACATGTCTCTCCTACACCCACATAAAAATATGGGAGGAGGAGAATCTTACAATTGAGGGAATATGTAATTAAAACTGCAGAAGGATATAATATTTTAATATTTTATTTTACTATAAATTAATGAATAGCTTTTCTATTTGCCTTGTCTTTAAAATCTATTAGATGTATAAGATTAACTTATATTATTCAATGTATATATTTATGTATAAATTATATATAGAGATCATATTTATGTGTATTTGTGTTTGTATATACATATGTATATATGTTAAATAATTCTTAATTCTCCATAGAAAATATGTTTACTTGTCCCATGTTTTCCAGTGTCATACTGAGGATCTGGGTTAGAATACAAGAAGAGATCTCTAAGTGTGCAATTTCCTGCAAAAGTTTAATTTTTTATCACCATCAGTGAAATTTTATTTTTATGCCAGCCTTTATCTCTAGTCTTTTATGAAATCAATTTGTTTCAAAAAGCTATGAGCTCTGTTCAATAGGAAATTCTAACACAGTATAGCATTTAAGAACATGACAGATATTCACAAGGTGTACATTAAGGGAATGTGAT
This sequence comes from Neomonachus schauinslandi, assembly GCF_002201575.2. Lineage (NCBI taxonomy): Eukaryota > Metazoa > Chordata > Mammalia > Carnivora > Phocidae > Neomonachus > Neomonachus schauinslandi. The sequence goes on from NC_058409.1 coordinate 127,957,342, forward strand.
TACCTGGACTTGTGTCTGGTGTCACCAGAATACAGATGGGGAGGAGTTATTAGCATGCATGGTGAATGGATTTGTTCTAATCTCTATGGAAGGACAACTGTGGAAAAACTTAGATACCAACAATAGTGACATTTTTCAAGGTCTATTACTTCAACTTTGCTAATCCACCTCATGAGCCATATCTTCTTTTTTGATATTTGTCTGTATAGGTTTATGACTGGTCCCTCTTCTGTTTCTCTTAAAATTATTTGCTGGTAAGTTCAAGAAGTGGTCTGAAATTCCCTCCTCCTATAAAAACATCTGCAGCTACATTTGGGACAGTTCCCTCAGAAATAGACCTGAAAACTAGCTGAACAGTACCTCCACAACAAAGGATAAAAGGGCCACATCAAGGTGGGTAGGAAGGTTTGGACATGGTCTTACAAGAAATTCCAACCCAAGTTCAGTGAACCACAGTTGGGGAGGATGCTGTAATACAGAACTTATCACTGTTGAGTGAGGGATTTGTGCCCCCTATCAGGCACCCATACATACAGAGAGAAGAAACATCAAAGCTCTTGAAAGGAAAACCATAGGGCTATAAGGAATAAAAAAATCTTGAAGAGCTTCCACACAGACCTACTTGCCCAGGACCCATAATAAAACAACAATTTGAAAGGTGCCTAGAGCATATGTGATGGAAACTCATTTGTTAATCTTGAAGCATCTGATAGCCAGGAACCTGTTGGGATTCCTTCTAGGGACAGAGGGGCTGGCAGGCACCAAATTTGCATTATTCTTCTGTTTTGTGGGAGTGGGCACCATTTTCACACCTCCCACCAGGTTGCTAACTCTAGTGGAAGCATCCTACCCTTACACACTGAAGCTGAGGCCCAACCTGTTACAGCTGGACCAGCTTAGTGCCCTATCCCTACATGCCACAGCTGTGGCCAAGCCTGCCACAGCCAACAGACACACAATGCCCTTACAGAGGATGCCCCATGAGCACCTGGCTCTGGTAACCAGGGAGACTGCATTTTGGGGCCTCATGGGTCTGAAACAATTGGAAAGATAATCCTTGGCAGGCTACCAAATACCAGGGCATTGCACAAAGAGTAGACTGAAAAACACCCCCAATCTTCATATGAAAAAGGTCAATTTCTTGTCTTGGAGCTTCATCCTAAAGATCAGGGTTCAGGTTTGCCAAACATTCACAGGCTACAGAGTACCCTCATGAACAAGGAGACACTTAGCACACTCTCTTGGCCTCACTACAGTTTGCTGATACCTCTCAGAAAGGATCCAGTATACATGTATAAAGCTACAATTTTAGCAACTCTCATACAGAGAACACCTCCAGATCCACTGGTCTGGAAATAAGATAAATTTATAACTGTGGAATCACAAGATTGTATATATTCATTTACCTTAAGGTGCTGCCTGAAAATCAGGCTTACATTTACTATGAAATTAGGTACTGTCTGAGATCCCTCCTCCTGGAACACTGACAGGTTTTGGCACACCCTCAATAGGAAAATATCAAGAATAAATCAGGCTGGGGTACCTGGGGGGGGGGGGTTCAGTCAGTTAAGCATCCAAGGCTTGATTTTTGGCTCAGGTCATGATCTCAGGAGCATGAGATCGAGACCCATATAGAGCTCCATGCTCAGCAAAGAGTCTGTTTGGGATTCTCTCTCCCTTTCCCTTTGCTTCCCTTCCCCCCACCTGCATGCTCTCTCTCTCTTTCTCTAAAAATAAATAAATAAATCTCTTTAAAAAAGAATAAATCAGGCTATGTAGAAAGTCATGAAGGTCTAAGAAACATCAAAAGCTATGGCAGAGTTGAATGATAAGTTTCTTCCCCTACACAAGTCCACTACTTCAAGACTATAAAAGATTGCCATTTCACTTATTACACAGCAAATACAGAGTCAGGCAAAACAAAGGAATATATTCCAAATTAAGGCACAAGACAAATTCTCAGAAAATGACCTAATAAAATGGAGATAAGTCATCTACCTGCTAAAGAGTTCAAAGTAATGTCATGAAGAACCTCCTGAACTCAGGAGAAGAATGGATGAACACAGTGAGATTTTCAAAAAAGAATACAAAAGAAAATCAAGCAGTGGTCACAGAGTTGAAGAATACAATGGCTGAACTTAAAAATACACTAAAGGGGTTCAACATCAGACTAGAAATAGTAGATCAGATCAGCAAGCTGGAAAATAAAGCAATAATACTCACCTAGACAGCAGCAAAAATAAATTTTGAAAGTGAAGATAGCTTAAGGGGAGTATGGGACAACATCAAGCAGAATGACATCTGCATAATAAGGGGTTCCAGAAGGAGAAGAGAAAAAAAGAGGTTAGAAAAATTATTTGAAGAAATACTGGCTCAAAGTAGAAGCAGAGAGAATTCTACATAAGATGAACCCAAAGGAATCCACACCGAGACACATTATAATTAAAATGTCAAAAGGTAAAGATAAATATTAAATGTAACAAGAGAAAAACAACTTGTTACATACAAGGGAACCCCCATAAGACTATCAGCTAATGTTTTAGTAGAAACTTTGCAGGCCAGAAGAGAGTGGCATGATATATTGAAAGTATTGAAAGGAAAAAGGCTTCCAACCAAGAATCTTATACTTAGCAAGATTATCATTCAGAATTGGAGGAGAGAGAGAATTTTTCAGACAAGCAAAAACTAAAGGAGTTCATCACCACTAAACCAGCCTTGGAATAAGTGTTAAAAGGGATTTCATTAAGCCGAAAAGAAAAGACACTAACTACTAACAAAAAAAAATTATAAAAGTAAATTCTTACTAGTAAATGCAAATATATAGTAAAGGTAGTAAATTAACAACTTATGAGGTTAATAGGAAGGATGAAATACAATGTGGTAAAACTAAATTATAATAATTAGCTACGGGATATATGGAATAAAGAGAATATTAAATAAGGTATCAAAAACAGAACATATAGTAGAGGAGAATAAAAATTTAACATTTTCAGGTGTGCTAAAACTTACAGTATCAACTTAAAATAGATTACCAAAGGATGAAATATATGAACCTTATGGTAACCATAAAGCAAAAATCTATAGTAGACACAAAAGACAATGAGAAAGGAATCTAAATATAAGACTAAAGAAAATCACCAGATCACAGGAGAGAAAGAGAAGAAGAAAGGAACAGAGAGGAACTATAAAAACATCCAGAAAACAATAAAATGTCAATAGACATATATCAATAATGATTTTAACTGAAAATGGGCTCAATTCTCCAATCACAAGACAAAGTGGCTAAATGGATTATAAAAAAAAAAGACCCTTCTATGTGTGGCCTACAAGAGATTCACTTCAGATCTAAAGATACACAAGAACTGAAAGGATGGAAAAAGTATTCCATGCAAATGGTAGGGAAGTAAAGCTAGTGTAGCTATCCTTCTATCAGAGAACAAAATAAAACTTCAAGACAACAATGAAAGACACAAAAATACATTACAAAATAATAAAGGGGTTAATACAACAAGAGGATATAACATTTATAAATATATATGTATCCAACATAGGAACATCTAAGTATACAAAGTAAGTATTAACAAACCTAAAAGAAAATATCTACACTATCTAACAATAGAATAATAGGACACTTTAATAACACACTTGCATCAGTGAATAGATTATTCAGAGAGAAAAATCAGTAAAGGAACATTGGCCTTAAACAACATATTAGACCAGATGGTCTTAGAAATATATAGGACAATCCATCCAGAAACAGAACTCACAATATCCTCTTGTGCACATGGAATATTGTCCAGGATAGATAATATGTTAGGACACAGAACAAATCTCAGTAAATTTAAAAGTATTAAAATTATATCATGCATCTTTTCTGACAACAATTTGTATGAAATGAGAAATCAATTACAGGAAAAAAAACCTGGAAAAAATCACAAATATGTGGAGATTAAATCTACTGAACAATCAATGCATCAATGAATAAATCAAAGGAGAAATCAAAAAATATCTGTACGCAAATGTAAATGGACATACGACAATTCTAAATCTATTGGATGCAGCAAAAGCAGTTTTAAAAGTAAAGTTTATAGGCTACAAACCCACCTCAAGAAACAAAGTCTAAAACAATCTAACTGTATACCTAAAGGAACCAGAAAAGAACAAAGCCCAAATTTAATTAAATGAGACACTGATAAAAGAAATTGAACAAAACACAAGTCAATGAAAAGATATTCTATGTTCATGGATTGGAAGAATTAACATTGTTAAAATGTCCATAATTCCCAAAGCAATCTACAAATTCAGTGCAATCCTATAAAATTTCCAGTGGCATTTTTCACAGACCTAGAACAAACAATTCTAAAATTTCTATGGAACCACAAAATACCCAGAATAGACAAAGTGATACTGAGAAAGAACACACCTGGAGGTATCAATCACACTTCCTGATTTCAAACTATACTACAAAGCTGTAGTAATCAAAACATTATGGTGTTGCCATAAAAACATACACATAGGTCAATAGAACAGAATAGAAAGACCAGAAATAAACTGACATATATATGATGAATTAATTTATGACAGAAGATACAATATTCAATGGGGACACACATATATGGTAAATTAATTTACAGTGAAAGAATATACAATGGGGATAAATGGTGTTGTGAAAACAACAGCCATATGAAAAAACTTACACACACGAATTAAATCAAAATGGATTAAAGACTTCAGTGTAAGATCAGGAACCATAAAATTCCTAGAAAAAAATCATAAGCTGTAAACTCATTGAAATTGGTCTTGATGTTTTTTGTTTTAGTTTTTTTTGACTCTGAAGGCAGGGAAAACAAAAACAAAAAATAAACAAATAGGACTACATCAAACTAAAAAGCTTCTACACAGCAAAGAAAACCATTGCCAAATGAAAAGTCAACCAACTGAATGGGTTATTTCCCCATTAATATATTAAGATATTTCCCCATTAATATAAGGGATTAACATCCCAAATATATAAAGAACTAATCCAGTTCAACAAAAAAAGTAACCTGATTTGAAATGAAAACAACAACAAAAACAGGCAGAGGATCTGAATAGACAGATCTTCTTTTTCCAAAGAAGACATACAAATGGCTAACAGATACATGAAAATATTTCAAAATCACTAATTATGAGGAAAATGCTAATCAAAACCACAATGAAACATCCTGACACTTGTCAAAATGGCTATTACCAAAAAGAGAAGAAATAAAAAGTATTGGAGAGGATGTGGCAAAAAGGGCATCCTTGTATACTGTTGGCAGGAATGTAAATTGGTACAGTCACTATGGAAAATAACATGGATATTTCTCAAAAAAATAACAATTCTATAATATGATCCAGTGATTGCAATTTTGGGTATCTATCCAAAGAATACAAAAATACTAATTTAAAAAGATATCTGCACCCCTATGGTCATTGCAGTTTACAACAGCCAAGATAAGAAAACAATGTAAGTGTCCATCAATGGATGGATTGATGAAGATGGTGTAGTATGTGTATGTGTGTGTATATTTCTGTCTATATACATATATATACACATATAGATATATACATACCCAGACACAATGGAATATTACTCAGCCTTAAAAGTTAATAAAATCTTGCCATTTGTGACAACAGGGATGAATCTGTAGGGTATTATGCTAAATGAAATGTCAACTAGACAAAGACAATTACCATATGATTTCACATAAATGTGGAATCTAAAAAACAAAACAAAACAAACCTCACTCATAGATACAGAGAACATATTGGTGGTTACCAGAGGGAAAGGGAGTTAGGAGAGGAGTAAAATGGGTTAAGAGGCTCAACTATATGATGATAGATGGTAGATAGACTTACGTTGGTGATCATTTTGTTATGTATACAAATATCAAACTATGTTCTATATGTGAAACTTATGTTCTACACCAGTTTTACCTAAAAAACTACTTCCCTCATTTATTAATTTCTACTTTATCTTTAAATAAATATACATATTATTTAATAGGCCTGTATCTCTATTTCTCTCTTCTGTATATATATTTTTAAAGATTTAATTTATTTGACAGAGAGAGAGGGAGAGAGAGAGCACAAGCAGGGGCAACTGCAGAGAGAGAGAAGCAGGCTCCCTACCAAGCAGGGAGCCCAACACAGGGCTCAATCCCAGAACCCTGGGATCATGACCTGAGCCAAAGGCAGATGCTTAATGGACTGAGCCATCCAGGTGCTCATTTTCTATATATTTTATCCAATAAGTAAACAGTGTCCCCTTGAGTTCAACTATTGAATGTGAATGATGGCCAACTCTACATGCAGTTCAGATTACTTTTCTGAGCTCTACCTTCACAGATCCAACTCACTGCAGACATATGCATATAGATATTGTTAATTGTTTTTTTCCCCTAAAAGTTTACTTACTGTTTCATACCACCATGTCTGAACGTCATAATGATATTTCACATAAATCTGATAATATTAGACATTTCTCAGTGACTAAAGTGGCTATGTTTAGCCACAGAAAAGGTCACTCAAGGTGAATTGACTTAGAAAATTGGTAGATTAGACAATGTAGTCACTGCATAATGTGGTAATGGGGCTGCTCACAAAAATCGTATGGCCTAATGATATCACCAAGACTTCTGATTATAGTTATAAAATCAAGTATAATATTAATGGATTTAAGGATTGACCTCCAAAGGGAGGCATTTAGTGCTACAAAATAGCTTTGACATATAATTCTCCTTTCCTATAATTTGGCTAATGATGTACTTATATTAATTTGAAAATGTTAATGTTTAATAATTCCTAATTACAAAATATTTTATGAATGGGTTAAAAGTATGGATGCTCTGTCATCTGTTAAAAAAAATCATTTTATATACAGTAAAATTTCACTCCTGTTACCTCATGTTGACGATGTTTTTCCACTGCCTGCAAAGTTTTTATTACTTTGTTCAAGTCACATTCAGAAATTAGAGATTCTGCCCTAAAGAATCTGTCAGCTATGGAGAATACATTGATGTGTAATTGTGTATTTGTGTGTGTTGTGGAGATAGGAGAGGAAGACAACTAGAAAGTCCCTCTGTGTGGCCTGAAACTCATTTTACAAATAATGAATCTTGCAACTTGTTGCAAACCAAGTAGCAAATTATTGCCATTCAGTTTTAAAATCAAGTATGAGTAGTTTTGGTGGGAAAGAATCCATCCATTGTTACATTGTTGAAAGTATAGTTTATTATAAAGCACAAAATATGTACACACATATATTCATATATACTTCTCTTTCTGTTGTGACATGGAACCAGTTCTACCTAGAGGGTTAGGGTTTTTAAGTACAATGCTTTACTGCTATAGTCAGTGGTCTTTAAAACCTGATACATGTGTCCCCATACCAATTCTTTGAAAAACAGCAGTCAGTATTTTCCAAGAGTGTTTTTATTTTTAAAAGAAACTTCTTTAAAGTATGCATTCTCTTAATTCATGGATTTGACAGAAACACCTTTTAATTCTCAGTGAGATACTGAATTTATATATTTTTTTATTTTTTTTATTTTTATTTTTTAAAGATTTTATTTATTTGAGACAGAGAGAATGAGAGACAGAGAGCATGAGAGGGAGGAGGGTCAGAGGGAGAAGCAGACTCCCTGCCGAGCAGGGAGCCCGATGCGGGACTCGATCCAGGGACTCCAGGATCGTGACCTGAGCCGAAGGCAGTCGCTTAACCAACTGAGCCACCCAGGCGCCCTGAATTTATATTTTTAAAAAAAGCCTTAGAAGGCCACATGAGGTCAGATTTAATGGCCTGCTTTATTATATAGAAGGGAATTGGTGGGGACATTCAGGACACATTGGCTTCTTATTCACATTCTAATTTCCTCTTAAAATTCCATGAAATCTGGGCTCATTACAGAACATTCTCATTGCTCTAAAGAAGACAGAATTTGAAGTGGAAACCTGTTATACAAAGGTGCCCTAACATTTCTACATAATTCATCTTTGCAGTTGGAGTGATAGATCACTTTCCTTGAATAGTGTCCACAGAATATAATCTGACATGGTCTCTTGCAGTTTGCATTAATAGGATCTGGCCTCCATACCTAGAGGTTACTGGTCTATTGTCTTGTAGTTAATAACTAGCTATAGAATGCTTGTTTAATTTTTCAATTTAAATGCCTAGATAATGCTGGGGGCAGTGCAGATATATAAACAACTTGTTCTTGGCCTGAAGAAGTGTTATTATTGCTTGGGATGAGCAATTATTTAAGATATCCCCTGGAGAAGTGGAATGTGACAGATGACACACTGGCACTATTTAGAAGCCGCCTGCCAGATGGTCAGAACCTGCCGTGGTGGAATGAGGACAATATGAAGAGACCTGGGGCAAAACAGTTTTTCTGTAGCAATCTGGTAGAAGGAGTATTTGGAAATCTGAGGGATCAGTTCTCAAGGTTTTGGGGGATAAAAACCGAACAAGTTCCACAGAAGTACATGAAAATTAGTTACATATGAATGGAAATTAGACTGATTTCACAATTCAGTTGTTTCCTGATTAAATCATCTTCTAAGGCTGGATAGGTTGGCTGTTTTTACTTCATCATGATCTAATATTTAAGTTATGGTAAAATTTTATATTTACTTTAAAAAAGTTAATTGTTTCTCTAGAGCCACAGGCAAAAAAAAAAAAAAAAAAGAGTTATATATGGGTATATTGCTCTGGCCACAGTTTTAGCAATTTGTTAAGCTGCCCCTTTTACAAAAATATTTTGTGCTCCATCACAGTTTCCATGTATTGTCTACAGTTTGTAGTGCTCAGGAGCTATTTCTTTGTCCCACTAGTATAGCATTGGTGGATGAATATACAAGGGAGGATGAACTACTGAATGTTAGAAGAATGGAAGGCAACATTCTCAGCCAGCCTCTTTTTCTGTTGTATTGGAGAAGCATGGTATATGTTGAGAAAATGGTTCTTGGGGGGAGTATCCAAGACCACCCATCCCAGAAAGTGTAATATAATTCACTTAGAACTTCAGATATCTGACATTTTAAATGTAAGGAACGTTTATTTGCTAGATTATAGGGGATGCAGTCACTGTATTAATGTATCACTAACCTTTAGTTAGAAATTTAAATTTATTAGATTTCAAATACAATAAAATACACTCATGTCAATGCCATGCTACTGAAGGGGTTCGGAACAAGTGTCCCTGAAATATTCCACTCTGGCATGAAACTTATTTTGAACTAAAAGCAAGCAAAACTCAGCAGATTTAAGAAAAAGATCTTTACATTTTCCCTTTCCCTATTTAAGCCCACATCTAGAGCCTATACCCAGAAGAGAGTTATTACCAGAGATTCCTTTTTATCTAAGAAACTTATCCATCTAACAGGGTAAAGTTTTATTTGTCAGACTTCTCTCATCCTGCTGAGAATGGCCCTCCTCCCTTTTGTATCCCCAGACCTCTACCACTTTCCTTTGCTCAAGATGTTACACAAGCTTTGTTTACCTGGTTGCCCCTTGGGTCTCATTATTTCATATGCCCCTGCATGTAATTAAATTTATTAATCTGTTTTATGTCAATTTAGCCATTAAACCAGCTAAAAACCTAAGAGGAAAGAAGAAGAAATTTTTGTGCCCATGCACTGTTTTTATAACTATTCAATTTCAAGATTTAATATAAAACTATAAAGTGTCTGCTGACCTTTAAATTCCTTTTCAAAATAGTTTTCACTCTTCTAGGAAAATTGCATTTCTAATAAATTGTAAAGTTTGCTTATAAAGTTTAAAAAAATTCTTGCTGGGGTTTTGATTGGTATTAAAATGAAGCTATCTTCCTATCAATACACTTGGTTCAATAACTTGCTTATGCAAATTTTATTTTTAAAGAAATTATAATTAACAGTATCATTTTGCTAAAGTCATTCCTAGGAATTTTGGTTTCAATACTATTATAATGATGTATTTAATTTAAATTTATATTCAAATATTTTGTTCATGGCATCAAAAAATAAAATTCCTTTTGATACATTAACCTTGTATTTTGAAACTTGCCTACTTTTTTACTTTATTGTACACATTTAGAATTGATTTTTTTTAAATTTTATTCATTTATTTATTTGAGAGAGGTGGGAGAGGAACAGAGGAAGAGGGACAAGCAGATTCCTTGCTGAGCACCAAGCCCAGCATGGGGCTCAATCTCATGACCCTAAGATCATGACGTGAGCCAAAATCAAGAGTCGGTTACTTAACCAACTGAGTCACCCAGGTGTCCCTTATTTCAGAATTTTTTTTAAAGATTATTATATGGTTTGGGGATAGTTTTAGAATGGGACATTTTTGCCCTGTTGCAAATCTTAGAGTAAAAGTGTTGCCTTTCCCTATTAAATATATTAGCTTTAGGTGTTTTGTAAATGATTTATCAATTTGAAAATGATGTTTCTTCTATTCCTAATTAAGAGATTTTTAAAAATCATAAATAAGTTTTGAATATTGCAGATGCTTTATTTGTACCTATTGAAATGACCATAGGAGTTGTTTTTCTTTTGCTAATGTGGTTAATACTTTCTCCTTAAATATTGAAAAAAATATTGCATTCCTGGGTATAAATTCAACTTAATTCTATATTGTCACATATAACACTATTTGTTTGAGGGTTTTTGTATTTTTGTTTAAAAGCAATATTTGTAGGGAGAGGAAAAGATGGCAGATGAGTAGGGGACCCTATTTCAACCAGTCCCCTGAATTAAGCTGTATATCTACCAGACCACTGTGAACAGCCACAAAATGAGCCTGAGATGTAAGAAGATAGATCTGGATCTCTACAGAGTATCACAGGCGGTTGTTTCGAGGTATGAAGTGGTGAGCCAAGATTCCACAGGCAGCTATCAGAAGATAAACAGAAGGGGGAGGGAGCCATGGGGATCCTGCATCACTGGTGAGAGAAAGCCTCCCATGCTGGGGACGCGGCACAGACTCGCAGACTGGTAGTGGTGGGGAAAGGACTTTAGGGCAGCCCCCCAGACTGAAACATGGCGTGGTGGGGCCTCACATGCAAACTGGGGTGGCTGGCAGTTTTAAAAGCACAAAGGGCAAAGACATGCCCCTGTACCCTGACCTGGAGGCAAGGACTGGGAGCACAGCTGAGGGGTGCACAACCCAGGATGCTGCAGTTTATAGCAGCACAGACAGAAATGGAGATCGTATGGCCTGGAGAGCTCACTGAAGAACAGACTGTGGTCTCTCTGCTCTGAGGCAGAGGGTTGGAAATGGTCTCTTCTGCTCTGACTCTTGGAAGAGACATGGAAAGCTGCCAGAGAACAAAAACCCTAAAAAAACAGTTTTCACTGAGCCCATCCCCCCCATAGGGGGCAGGGAAACTCTGCCCAAACAGGGTTGCCTGAGTAATAGCACAGCAGGACCCTCGCCCAGAAGACAGGCTGGGAGAACGAGAGGCCAGCAACCCTAAGGTCCCTACAAAACAGGGGCATCTTACTTGGGTTGTGGTCAATAATTTGGACTCTCTACATTCCCTCAACCACCCCTCAACAGAATGACTAGGAAGAGGAACGCCCAAAATAGGAAAGACTCAGAGACTGTGAATTCTGCCACAGATTTACAAATGGATACAGATATAACCAAGATGTTGGAAATGGACTTCAGGGTAACAGTTATGAAGACAATAGCTAGAATGGAGAAATCGATTAATGGCAACAAAGAGTCTCTAGGGGCAGAAATGAAAGCTGAACTGGCAGAAGTTAAAAACGCTATCAATGAGATCCAATCTAATCTAGATAATCTAACAGCTAAAGTAAGCATGGCCGAAGAACAAATTAGTGATCTAGAAGACCAACTGACAGAAAAGAAGGAAAAAGAGGAGGGCTGGGAGAAACAGTTCAAAATCCATGAAAACAGAATCAGAGAAATAAGTGACACCATGAAATGTTCCAATCTCAGAATTATTGGGATCCCTGAGGGGGTGGAGAGAGAGAGGACTAGAAGATATTTGAGCAAATTGCAGCTGAGAACTTCCTTCATCTGGGGAATGAAACAAACATTTGTGTCTTAGAGACAGAGAGAACCCCTCCCAAGATCAAGGAAAACACAGCAATGCCCCAGCATGTAATAGTAAAACTCACAAATCTTAGAACCAAGGAAACCATCTTAAGGGCGGTTAGAGGGAAGAGATTCCTTATGTACAGAGAGAGGAATATCAGAGTAACATAAGACCTATCCACAGAGACCTGGCAAGCCAGAAAGGCCTGGCAAGACATATTCAGCATACTAAACGAGAAGAACATGCAGCCAAGAGTACTTTATCTGGCAAGGCTGTCATTTAGAATGGATGGAGAGATGCAGAGCTTCCAAGACCAGAAGAAACTAAAAGAATATGTGACTACTAAACTGGCCCTGCAATAAATATTAAGCGGGGTTTTATAAAAGTGGAAAGACCCCAAGAGTGATATAGAACAGAAATTTACAGGGACAATCTGTAGAAACAAGGACTTCACAGGCAACATGATGACAATAAATTCATATCTTTCAATAATCACTCTCAATGTGAATGGCCTAAAATGACACAGGGTTGCAGATTGAATAAAAAGACAGGACCCATCCATGTGCTGTGTATAAGAGACTAATTTTGAACCTGAAGATACATCTAGACATAAAAGTGAAGGGATGGAGATTCATCTTCCATGCCAACAGACCTCCAAAGAAAGCTGGGGTAGCAATTCTTATATCAGACACATTAGATTTTAAGCTAAAGACTGTAGTTGGAGACACAGAAGGACACTATATCATTCTTAAAGTGTCTATCCAACAAGAAGATCTAACAATTGTAAATATCTATGGCCCCAACATGGGAGCAGCCATCTACATAAGCCAACTGTTAACCAAAATAAAGAGTCATATTGATAACAATATGTTAATTGTAGAAGACCTCAATACTCCACTCTCAGCAATAGACAGATCATCTAAGCAGAAAATCAACAAAGAAACAAGAGCTTTGAATGACACACTGGACCAGACGGACCTCATAGATATACACTAAACATTCTACCCTAAATAACAGAATACTCATTCTTCTTGAGTGCACATGGAACTTTCTCCAGAATAGACCACATACTGGGTCACAAATCAGGTCTCAACCAATACCAAAAGGCTGAGATTATTCCCTGCATAGTCTCAGACCATAATGCTTTAAAACTGGAACTCAATCACAAGAAAAAAATTGGAAGAAATTCAAACACTTGCCTAAAGACCATTCTGCTCAAGAATGTTTGGGTGAACCAGGAAGTCAAAGAAGAACTTAAACAATTCATGGAAACCAATGAGAATGAAAATGCATCGGTCTAAAACCTATGGGATACTGCAAAGTCTGTCCTAAGGGGGGAAATACATAGTCATCCAAACCTCACTCAAAAAAATAGAAAAAAACCAAATTCACCAACTAGCTTTACACCTTAAAGAACTAGGGAAAAGCAAGAGACAATGCCTAAGCCATGCATTAGAAGAGAAATAATTAAGATTAGAGCAGAGATCAGTGAATTAGAAACCAGAAACACATAGATCAGATCATTGAAACTGGAAGCTGGTTCTTTGAAAGAATTAATACGATTGATAAATTATTGGCCAGGCTTACCCAAAAGAAAAGAGAAAGGACCCAAATTAATAAAATTATGAATGAAAGGGGAGAGATCACGACTAACACCAAGAACATAGAAACAACTATTAGAAATTATTATAAACAACTATATGCCAATAAATTAAGCATCCTGGAAGAAATGGATGCCTTCCTGGACCTATAAACTACCAAGACTGAAACAGGAAGAAATTGACAACCTGAATAGGCCAATAACCAGTAACGAGATTGAAGCAGTGATCAAAAACCTCCCCCCCCCCCAAAAAAAAAAGAGTCCAGGGCCTGTTGGATTCCCTGGGGAATTCTATCAAACATTCAAAGAAGAAATAATACCTATTCTGCTGAAGCTGTTTAAAAAATAGAAACAGAAGGAAAGCTTCCAGACTCATTCTATGAGGCCAGCATTACCTTAATCCCCAAACCAGACAAAGACCCCATCAAAAAGGAGAATTCCAATATCCCTCATGAATATGGATTCCAAAATTCTCAACAAAACCCTAACTAATAGGATCCAACAATTCATTAAAAGGATCATCCACCATGACCAAGTGGGATTTATCCCTGGATGCAAGGATGGTTCAATATTTGCAAATCAATCAATGTGATAGAACACATTAATAAGAGGAGAGGGAAGAACCATATGGTCCTCTCAATTGATGCAGAAAAAGCATTTGACAAAATACAGCATCCTTTCCTGATCAAAACTCTTCAGAGTATAGGGATAGAGGAAACATTCCTCAAGTTCAAAAAATCCATCTATGAAAAACCCAGAGTGAATATCATCCTCAATGGGGAAAAGATGAGAGCCTTTCCCTTAAGATAAGGAACATGTCAAGGATGCCCACTCTCCTAGTGTATATCTATGAGGTCCGTCTGGTCCAGTGTGTCATTCAAAGCTCTTGTTCTACTATTGTTCAATGTAGTACTAGAAGTCCTGGCAACAGCAATCAGACAACAAAAAGAAATAAAATGTATTGAAATTGGCAAAGATGTCAAACTCTCTCTTCACAGATGACATGATACTTCATGTGGAAAATCCAAAAGACTCCACCCCCAAATTACTGAAACTCATACAGCAATTCAGTAATATGGCAGGATACAAAAATCAATGCACAGAAATCAGTTGCTTTCTTATACACTAACAATGCAACTGTAGAAAGAGAAATTAGAGAAACAATTCCATTTATGATAGCACCAAAAACCATAAGATACCTCAGAATAAACCTAACCAAAGAGGTAAAGGATCTATACTCTAGGAACTACAGACCACTCATGAAAGAAATTGAAGAAGACACAAAAAGATGGAAAAACATTCCACGCTCATGTACTGGAAGAATAAACATTGTTAAAATGTCTATGCTGCCCAGAACAATCTATACCTTCAACGCCATCCTGATCAAAATTCAATGACATTTTTCCAAGTGCTGGAACAAACAATCCTAAAATTTGTATGGAATCAGAAAAGACCCCAAGTTGCCAAGGAAATGAAAAAGAAAAACAAAGCTGGGGGCATAATGTTGCCCAATGTCAAGCTATATTACAAAGCAGTGATCACCAAGACAGCATGGTGCTGGCACAGAAAGACATATAGACCAAAGGAACAGAATAGAGAGCCCAGATATGGACCCTCAACTCGATGGTCAAATAATCTTTGACAAAGCAGGAAAAAATATGCAATGGCAAAAAGATAGTCTCTTCCATAAATGGTGCTGGGAAAATTGGAAGCTATATACAGAAGAATGAAACTCGACCATTCTCTAAAACCATACACAAAGATAAACTCAAAATGGTTGAAAGACCTTAATGTGAGACAGGAATCCATCAAAATCCTAGAGGAGAACATAGGCAGTAACCTCTTTGACATCAGCCACAGCAACTTCTTTCAAGATACATCTCCAAAGGCAAGTGAAACAAAAGCAAAAATGAACTTTTGGACTTCATCAAGATAAAAAGCTTCTACACAGCAAAGGAAACAGACAACAAGACAAAGAGGCAACCCACAGAGTGGGAGAAGATATTTGCAAATGACACTACAGACAAAGGGCTGATAGCCAAGATTTATAAAAAACTTCTCAAATTCAACACCCAAAAAACAAATAATCAAGTCAAAAATGGGCAGAAGACATGAACAGACACTTCTCCAAAGAAGACATACAAATGGCTAACAGACACATGAGAAAATGTTCATTAGCCATCAGGGAATTTCAAATCAAAACCACATTGAGATACCACCTTACACCAGTTAGAATGGCAAAAATTGACAAGCCTAGAAACAACAAATGTTGGAGAGGTTGTGGAGAAAGGGGAGCCTTCTTACACTGTTGGTGGGAATGCAAGCTGGTACAGCCACTTTGGAAAACAGTGTGGAGGTTCCTTAAAAATTTAAAAATAGAGCTACCCTATGACCCAGCAATTGCACTACTGGGTTTTAACCCCAAAGACACAAATGTAGTGAAAAGAAGGGCCATATGCACCCCAATGTTCATAGAAGCGATGTCCACAATAGCCAAAGTGTGGAAAGAGCAGAGATGCCCTTCACCAGATGAATGGATAAAGATGTGGTCCATATAGACAATGGAATATTACTCAGCCATCAGAAAGGATGAATACCCAACTTTTACATCAACATGGATGGGACTGGAGGAGATCATGCTAAGTGAAATAAGTCAAGCAGAGAAAGTCAATTATCATATGGTTTCACTTATTTATGGAACGTAAAGAATAGCATGGAAGACATTAGGAGAAGGAAGGGAAAAATGAAGGGGGGCGGAATTGGAGGGGGAGACGGACCATGAGAAACTATGGACTCTACAAAACAAACAGAGTTTTAGAGGGGAAGGGGGTCGGGGGATGGGTATTAAGGAGGGCATGTATTGCATGGAGCACTGGGTGTTATATGCAAACAATGAATCATGGAACACTACATCAAAAAATAATGATGTACTGTATGGTGAGTACATAACATATTAAAATAAAATAAAATTTAAAAAAAGAAAAGCAATATTTGTAATTTTCTTGTAACATCTAGGTCAGATTTAAATATCATACACTAGCCTCAAAAATGAGTTAGTAGGTATTCCCTCCTTATTTAGAATTTATCTGTAAGATCTGTCAATATATTTTCTTTATGGGGAAGGTTAAAAATCAAATATCTCTAATAGATATAAAGTTAATCACGTATTCTATTTCTTTTTGAATGTTTTGGTAAATTTTTTTTTTTTAAGATTTTTTTTTTTTAATTTATTTGAGAGAGAGAGATATCACATAGGCAGAGGGAGAGGGAGAAGCAGACTCACCGCTGAGCGGAGAGTCCAATGTAGGGCTCAATCCCAGGACCCTGAAATCATGACCTGAGCCAAAGGCAGATGCTTAACCAACTGAACCACCCAGGCACCCCGGTATGTTATTTTTCTAAGGTTTGTGAAATTGTTTCTCAAATTTTACAAGTGTGTATATTAAATATAAATTGTCCATTTTATTGTTTATAAATTAAAGTTGTTTATAAATTCCCATTATTCCTCTTTTAATGTCTGAAGTATCTCATTCATTCCTACCATCAGTTGGGAGAGAGAACTTGTTTATCTAATAGTCTTGTAAGGAGTTTACCAACTTTGCTTTTCAAATCATTTTGCCTTTGTTTTCTCTTTTGTAAATATCTTTTTCCTTCTTCTATTCCATTTATAACTGCTTTTTATCATTCTTTCTTTATATTTACTATGGATTAAATTGTTCTTTTAAAATTTTTCTTAATGTAGAAATATCTACCATTGCTTTTCTTAAGTGTTTCCTTTTTCCAACATAGGAATTTTATGGTTAAAAATTTCCCTCTAAACAATGTTTAACCTTTTCTCACAAATTCATATAGGCTGTATTTTCATTATTCAACTTGAAATATTTTATAATTTCTCTGGTGCTTTATTTTATGATTGTTTTTATGTATATACACATCTATACATATATATATGCATGTGTGTTAACACCAAATATTTAATGATTCACTAGATATATTATAGTTATTGACATACAACTTAACTAATTGTGATCAGAGCACAGGCTCTGTTGTATTTCAATCATTTAAAGCTTAACAAGTTTTATTATTTGGCCCAACATCTGGTCTAATTTGATGCATGTCAGTTTTATTATTTGGCCCAACATCTGGTCTAATTTGATGCATGTCAGTTTTATTATTTGGCCCAACATCTGGTCTAATTTGATGAGTGTCACTAGGGGAAAAAAATGTGTATTCTGTAATGGTTACTTGTTTATAAATGCCAATTTGACCAGTTTTGTTGATAGTTCTCATATATTTTTATTGATATTCATTTATCTTTTATCAATTGCCAAAAAATATATTTTTAAAATCTTCACCCATCATTTTGGATCTGTTTTGCCTCTTAATTTTGTCCATTTTGCTTTTGGAAATGTTGAAGCACTTTTATCAGGCCTATATTTAGGATTGTTATGTTAAAATTGAGAAAAAAAATGTGATGCACTGAGTGTCCCATGAAATGTTACCTTAGAATTAAGAATAGTTCAGACTCATTAAGTCTATTTGGCCTATGTCAGGTTTCTAAGGTAATTTTTGATGATTTGGAGGCATACTTATTTTGAAAATTTCGTAAAGCACATTTTCATATTCAGGAAATTTTGTTGCTTAACATTTTCTTGATAGTAAAATGTGTTAAAAAAAGGTTTTATTGAGGAAAATAATCTAGCCTTCATGGTTGCTCTCAATTATTATATAGCAATCACCCTGCCTTGGAAAGTAACTTGCTGGTATTAATCAATTTCAACTCTGTCACATTCAATGTACATGATCTTAACCTCATTTATTTGTACTTCAGATTCCTGATCTATAAGTTTGGCTTTTTAAATTAAATGAGTTCAGCCATATAAATATATTTTTAAAAAATGGCAGTTACTTACTAAGATTCCATACCTAAAGAATGATCATTAACTTTATAAATGTAATGGTTACTATTTTATACATTTTTGTTCAAGTCAGATAAATAAAAATAGGTATAGGTATTTTTTTAAAAGATGGTATGATTTAAGAAAAAAATTTTATACCATTTGTAGAATATTACAACTGATACACATTTATATAAATTGATATTCTTTGATAATATAAGGCTAATATTTTACATGACAAACATGATAATCAATTATATCTAAGTACTATCAGTAGAAAATACTTCTAGTAATACTATTCACTTCAAGCAGGCTATAGGTAGAAGCTTTAAAAATATACCTTAATATTTTAGCAACAAATTCCTTTTGGACACTGTGGACATAGTATTTATAGGATATTCTTTAATGCTTGGTTGCAAAGTTTAAAAAGAAATTGTCCAACATGTAGACACCCCAGATTTACTAAGTAATTAGGGTTAATAATCAACTTAAGTCAAAGACACTGCTAATTAATGTTTGGATTACTTTCTGCTTAGTTTTATATTTTATATTAAGACTTATTTGAAATAGAGTCTTAATTATTGATAGTATGTTTACAATAGTATCTCTACCATTTTATCTGTCAAAGTTTATCTGTGTACCTATGTATCTCCTTATTTATCTGTCTGGATATATTGATTCTGTCTCTATCATCTTTCTATGTATGACAGATCAATATATTCATGTATATGTATATATAAAAAGAAATCTATATAGAGATTATATATTTAGAGATAGATGAACTCCATAAATCTATAGATACTGTGATATAGATATGTATCTCTATATCTAGAGGGAGAAATTTATATTTATTCCCCTCCTTTTCTGTCTATTGATGGGGAGGGGCAGAGAGGGAGAGACAGAGACAGAAAAAATATGTTATTAGTTCCTGAGCTTGTTCTCAGAAGGATTAGTTGACTAATACATGGTGAAAACAAAATTGTTATAACTACTCTGTAGAATAAACACCCTCATCTAGTTGTGGTGACCTGATTTACAATCCAAATGTCATGACAAATATAGTCTCTCTTAAACATTGTGGAGAATCTCATCCTTGTGAATAAGAGCAAATAAGATAAAATATGACCTTTAATAGATTCTTTGGGAGCATTATTTAATTCTGTTATTGGCAAATCTTTATTTCTAGTGATAATTACAAATAAGACAAAATAAAATTAGCTATCTTAAAGTCTTTTGAGCATCATTTCCTTCTCTACCCAACTTTTTTGTAATCATGTTAATACCAAAAGAGAGGGAGAGGGAGGGGGAGAAGAGAAGAAAAATATAAACAAGAAAAAGGTTGGATTCAGGAAAGATTTTTTTAAAGAATATTCTCCAAGTTAAACTTAAAACCAATGTTCCCTTTATTTAAGCACATTCCATAAAAAAAATTTTGGAAAGAACTTTAGGAAAACAGAATTTTGAAATCTTAACTCTATGGGAAGATTCATGTAGATTAAATTGAAGCTTCATGTAAGTAGGATGACTACAGTAAGGAAAATATGTCCTGTTTCAGCAGCCTATAAATATTCTGCCCATGTCATTATACAATTATTGACAAAATTCTTCTGGGAAACACATGGTTTACTGAGTTATAACAGTGTTATTACCACCTGTGTCCCTAATTAGAACACTTCAATTTAGTTAATCTGAAGTATCACAATCATGCTCAGTACTCATATCCAGGGCTGAGTTAATCACATAATAATGAGTAATACCAAGATGTCAAAATCACTTAGAATTACTGAGGCTAACTGCATATAAAATGTGTACAATATACTCATCATGGCCCACTAAAGCACAATTAGTTATATATTACTACTTTTCCCCACAATGTATCATAGGCACATAGTAAAACATTTTTAATTAGTATATAAATAAATGAATGTAGTAGGAGACTTCACATATACAAAAAGCAATGTAGTCAGAGGATCACTGAACAGGAAGATGAGAAATTACAGGATATACTGAATTCATATTTCAAAAAAATAAGTGATTTTTTTTTACCTCTGCTCCTAGTTTGTTTTTGTAATTTGATTGGAAAGAGCAAATCCAGTTAATCCAGTCTAGACACTAAAGGCAATGAATTACCCTTACATTACTGAGTGATGCTAAAGTATAGTTCAGTTTAGTTATATGAATATTTCTGAACCCTGTGCATATGAGAATCACTGAGAAAGAATAGAAATGAAAACACAATGCCAGTGCTTCATCCCCAGATGATTTGTTTATTTTTGCATGTGTCTCAGACGTGAGGATTTTTTAAAGTACCTCACCTCAAATTATTTAGAAATGTGACTTGGGTGAGAAATAAGACTTAGCCAGATGGAGAAAGAATTTATCAGGTAGAGGGGATAGTATAAAGAAAAATGCAGGGGCGCCTGGGTGGCTCAGTCGGTTAAGCGTCTGCCTTCGGCTCAGGTCATGACCCCAGGGTCCTGGGATCGAGCCCCGCATCGGGCTCCCTGCTCAGTGGGAAGCCTGCTTCTCCCTCTCCCACTCCCCCTGCTTGTGTTCCCTCTCTCGCTGTGTCTCTCTCTGTCAAATAAATAAAATCTTTAAAAAAAAAATTAAAAAAAAATTAAAAAAAAAAAAGAAAAATGCAAACATGAAGTGTTATAATGTAAGTATTGCAGTATCAAGGTGGTAGAGGGAGGTGAAAAGTATTTGGAGATGAAGCTTACATATTAAGCTTCATATAAATGGTCAAGCTCCAGAGTTTATAAATACAAAGTGTAGGTTGTCAACCATTAGCTTTTTTTACTTGTAAAAATTATCTCCTTTAGTTAAGGAAAGTAAGGGGGAGGCAATATAGAAAGAAGAAGGGATGGCAGGTGTTTTAATTTTCTATTTCTGCATAGCAAATTAACACAAACCTAGTGGCTTAAAAAATATCACTCACAGTTCATATGGTTCAGAAGTCTATGCTCCTATTTGGCTGGATTGGGTCTTGCACGGCCAAATATTAAGGTGTACTCAGTTGGGCCCTTATCTAAAGGATCTGAGAAAGAATCAGATTCTAAGCTCATTCCTCCTGTTGATATAGATCAGTTCCATGTGACAATGTTTTAGGTCCCTCTTTCTTTGCTATCAGGTAGAAGCCCCTCTCTGATTCAATGCTGCCTCTATTCTTTTTCATGTATCACCCCTATATTTAAAGCTAGCAATATGTGACAAGTCCTTCTTAGGCTTCAAATCTGTTTGACATCTGCTGCTTCTTCTGACTTCCTTTACTGCTACTAGTCAGAGAAAAGTCTCTGCTCATGTTATTAGACCAGGCCAGGATAATCTTTATTTTAAGGTTGACTTTGGAATTTAATTACATCTACAAAATCTCTTCAGAGTACATTACTACTAATGTACATGTACATTAGTCTTTAGTTGAATAAATAGGGGGTAGGAATCTTGGGGGTGGGTGGGAACCATTTATAGAATTATGCCTAACAGAGGAAGATAAAATTACAAACAAGTTAAGACTCATCAGCTTTTGGCCAGTGATATAAACTATTAGAGTAAATAAATTTGCATAAGATGACTATTCAGAAAATCAGGAGAGGCCTGTGCCAACTTAGGAATCATTAACTACAGGCATAGGCAAAAAAGTCAGGGAAGGAGGAAAAGAGAATTCAAATAAAAATAGCGGATTAAGGAGGGCATGTTTGTCTCCTTTCTGAATGCAAAGGTGGAAGACAATTTTTAGAGGTTAAATCCATTTTCTACATGAAATGATGGGGGGAAAAAGATTAAATAATGTTTCACAAGCAAATGTTAGATTTGGCCATTAATTATCCAAGTGATAGCTGGGTGTAAAGGCACAATCAAGTTCAGAAGCTGAACATCAGAAAGTCAAGAAAATAGATGTGACAGGATCTGAAGTGGACTGATTTTTTTTTTAGAAACTTGAATGAGAGGACAGGGAGAATCTTAGAGCAGTATCTAAAAAGCATTTAGGACAAAGAAAAATTCTATCTCTATTTTTTTAAGTTTTACTATAAAAGATTTGAAAATATTTGTGAGGGGAGTTATGGCTGGCAAGAAATTTAGAATATTGAGTTATTGATAGAACAAGTTCTTCAATTAAATATGAGGGAAGATGTTCAAGACCAGTATGGAGTCTAATCTCAAATGAGGGCTTGTTTTATGTGTAAGCATTTCTCCCTTTTGAAAAGTTCGTTAAGAAGTCTAAAGAATTCCTTCATCTTTCATTAACCCAGTTCTAGGCAATAGAAACAGATTCCCTTAGTGCATTAAATATTTGGAAAAAAAGAAAATATAGTGAATGATCCCAAATTGTGAGCTACATTCTTCCTAACTTAAAAATGGTAAACAATGCCTTTGGCAATGTTTCTAGGAAGAAGTTGCTGTGGCTTAGGTTGAAGAGGTTGCTGCCTGTGTTCTCCTCTAGGATTTTTGATGGACTCCTTTCTCACATTTAAGTCTTCCAAACATTTTGAGTCTATTTTTGTGTGTGGTATAAGGAAATGGTCCAGTTTCATTCTTCTGCATGTGGCTGTCCAACTGTCCCAACACCATTTGTTGAAGAGTTTTTTCCCATTGGACATTCTTTCCTGCTTTGTTGAAGATTAGTTGACCATAGAGTTGAGGGTCCATTTCTGGGCTCTCTATTCTGTTCCATTGATTTATGTGCCTGTTTTTGTGCCAGTACCATACTGTCTTGATGATTACAGCTTTGTAATAGAGCTTGAAGTCCGGAATTGTGATGCCACCAGCTTTGCTTTCCTTTTTCAACATTCCTCTGGCTATTCAGGGTCTTTTCTGGTTCCATACAAATTTTAGGATTATTTGTTCCATTCCTTTGAAAAGAGTGGATGGTATTTTGATAGGGATTGCATTAAATGTGTAGATCACTCTAGGTAGCAGTGACATCTTCACAATATTTGTTCTTCCAATCCATGAGCATGGAACGTTTTTCCATTTCTTTTTGTCTTCCTCAATTTCTTTCATGAGTATTTTATAGTTTTCTGAGTACAGATTCTTTGCCTCTTTGGTTAGATTTATTCCTGGGTACCTTATGGTTTTGGGTGCAATTGTAAATGGGATAAGGAAGCAAGGGCAAACATGAACTATTGGGACTTCATGGAGATAAAAAGCTTTTGCACAGCAAAAGAAACAGTCAACAAAACCAAGAGACAATCGACAGAATGGGAGAGGATATTTGCAAATGACATATCAGATAAAGGACTAGTATCCAAAATCTATAAAGAACTTATCAAACTCAACCCTCAAAGGACAAATAATCCAATCAAGAAATGGGCAGAAGACATGAGCAGACATTTTTCCAAAGAAAACATCCAAATGGCCAACAGACACATGAAAAAGTGCTCAACATCACTCAGCATCAGGGAAATCCAAATCAAAACCTCAATGAGATACCACCTCACACCAGTCAGAATGGCTAAAATTAACAAGTCAGGAAATTACAGATGTTGGTGAGGATGCAGAGAAAAGGGAACCTTCCTACACTGTTGGTGGGAATGTAAGTTGGGGCAGCCACTCTGGAAAATAGCATGGAGTTTCCTCAAAAAGTTGAAAATAGAGCTACCCTATGACCCAGCAATTGCACTACTGGGTATTTACCCCAAAGATACAAATGTAGTGATCCGAAGGGGTACGTGCACCCCAGTGTTTATAGCAGCAATGTCCACAATAGCCAAACTATGGAAAGAGCCAAAATGTCCATCAACAGATGAATGGATAAAGAAGATGTGGTGTATATATATACAATGGAATAGTACACAGCCATAATAAAAAAATGAAATCTTGCCATTTGCAATGACGTGGATGGAACTAGAGGGTATTATGCTAAGCAAAATAAGTTAATCAGAGAAAGACATGTATCATATGATCTCACTGATATGAGAAATTCTTAATCTCAGGAAACAAACTGAGGGTTGCTGGAGTGGTGGGGGGTGGGAGAGATGGGGAGGCTGGCTGACAGACATTGGGGAGGGTATGTGGTATGGTGAGCACTGTGAATTGTGTAAGACTGTTGAATCACAGACCTGTACCTCTGAAACAAATAATACATTATATGTTAAAAAAAAAAAAAGATAGTAAGAAGGGAAAAATGAAGGGGTAGGCAATTCGAGGGGGACACAAACCATGAGACACTATGGACTCTGAGAAACAAACTGAGGGTCCTAGAGGGGAGGAGTTAGCCTGGTGATGGGTATTAAAGAGGGCACGTATTGAATGGGGCACTGGGTGTTATACGCAAACAATGAATCATGGAACACTACATCAAAAACTAATGATGTAATGTATGGTGATTAACATAATAAAATAAAATTAAAAAAAATGGTAAACAATAGACATATCTAAATAACATTTAATTCAAAATTTATGTAGATATATAAGCTTAAAATGATAATTTTCAGGAGCACTAGAAACAGAATGGTTAATGTTGGCTATTCCTCACCAATGGTTCAAAGGGTAAAGGAAAAAAAAATGTTACTTTTCATCTTGTGCTGTTATAGCACTCTTTTATGTGTTTATATGCATTATTTTTATAAATAGGGAGGTAATCCAAAAAAGCTTGAGAGAGAAACATTAAGTTATATGCACACCATTGAGTTATTTGAAAATTTATTTGAATGAGTATTTTATTATTTTCTTATGTTATTATTAGTAGAGTTATCTCTGTGGTAAATTTGAGTTACCATGTTCTTGACAGGCCATCACTGTTGCAACTGTTATCACTGGGCATGGAAACACAGAGTTATTCCAGCAATATCTATTTTCATAGGATTCTCTCTCCCTAGTGCAAATTAATAGCAGCAAATATATTTTCTCATGATGAGAGTGAATAACTGCTGCTCATCTAACTGATAGGAGTACTCAAAATATGAGTAGGAAGTAGCCATTGCTATAATTTAGAAGAAAGTATCTGTCTCTTGGTAGAAGCACCCATTCTTTGGGGAACCACAATCTTTAGTCCACTAGGACTTAAAGTTATAAGAATAGAAGTGCAAATTGTCCATGTGAGTTAATGGAGATTATGGTGGGAGTGCCTACTCCTACTTCAGCCTTTAGTTCCCAAACTTATGTGTTCTAGTTATCGTGCTTGCAGAGCTATATGATGGCCATCAGTTCAAAGTTTATGTGTCATATTGCGGACAGCAGCCAAACCTTGGTTGTGTTTCAAGCTTATTCCAATATTCTATTAAGCTTTCAGCTTCCAGGCCATATATATGGTGGGATCAGAGGAATTCATAGACATATGTTATTGCCATACCTTGTTTACCCTTAGTCTGGGATAATATCATGCAGGATGCTATGATGTTAGTTAAATGCTTTGAGTCCTAAGTCAGTAGTATTGGCTAAGGTTTGCATGTTGGCCTGTGGCTGCCAGGTCCAACATACTATAGACGTCGCGTATGTTGACTCTATCTCTATCACCATATCTCATCCATTTCAAGTGCTCATTGTGCATCCACTAGGGTGGCTGAAGACTGAAAATAGCTGATCTCCACTGAAAAAGACAACCTATATAATTTTCCCCACTGGTAGTCCATTTGACTTAGTGATATCCCCTAGACCTCCTCCATGCCTATCTCAAAGGTGCTATTTCCATTTTACAATAGATTGGTGATATTATCACTCAATCTTATGGACTTGCTGGGTCTGACTACACAGTTCATGATGGGCACCTCTGGTCACATAATAATTTGTGTCCTATTGTCAAGTGTTTCATTTTTACTAAGGTCTTTAGTAGGCTTGAAGCTACTTTTCAGATAGTAATTTTCAATTGCAAATGTCATGATCTGACTCTGGAACTCTAGGTGGCTAGAGTTGACACTGAAACGCTCACATTAACACTTGTAAGAAACTCTATGCTGAATTCTTATCTACCACAGGTACTTCCAGCTCCATGAGATCAAATGATTCAATGATCCAATAGATAAGATCAATCAGGGGCACCTGGTTGGCTCAGTTGGTTAAGCGTCTGCCTTCAGCTCAGGTCATGATCCCAGTGTTCTGGGATCGAGCCCCATACAGGGCTCCCTGCTCAGCAGGGAGTCTGCTTCTCCCTCTGCCTCTCACTTGTTTGCTCATTCTCCCTCTCTCCCAAATAAATAAAATCTTAAAAAATAAGACCATGTATACTGAAGCCTGAACATGCTACAAATCTTTTGTTCATGTCCTACAAGTGACCAAATCACTTGCTGAATGGGTCCAATTTGCATTCCAAAATGTACTATGAGCTCTCTCAAACTTAGAGAGCTTTAAGAGGTTTGTAAGTGTCCCTACCTGTGTGTGTGTGTGTGTGTGTGTGTGTGTGTGTGTGTAGAAGATATAAAGTATGTCTTCACCTTAGATGTTTCAGTATGCCCCACATAATCTTCCACCAAAATCACCCAAAGTAATAGTCCTCTTTGTAAGCTTGGTCTTTGTAAGCTCTGCCTCCCATCTTTTCATGTACATGTATTTTATAAAGGCATCCAGGTTATCGTTTCTTCTCAGGTCCAATTCATATCACATAATCAACCAAGTAGACTCATGATCGTCTATGGGATGTCTATATAATGAAAGTCCATTTGTACCATAGAGAGTTAATACATCCCTAGGACACAGTCATAAATATAAACTACTGTTCATAGCAGGTGAATGTGAAATATTCCTGCTTTCCTTTCTCATTAGGGATTAGGAAGAATCAATTTGCAAATCAACATCAGTATACCATGAACTAACAGGTATGCTGAACCTTTCTATTTAATCATACTACCTGAAGCAGAACAACAGTTCTGTGACAAAGGTTTCCATTTATAGTCACCAGATAACTCCAGGATTCATTTAATAGCATTCCTTATATTTCTTAAATGCTTGAAGTATTCATAAATTAGCTCATACTTTTCTACCAATATTGTATCATAATTCCCACCATTTATAGAGTCTCAGTAACTGAGGCATGTCAGCAAGTCAAGGATTTTTAATACCCCGTTTACTACCAGCAATGCAGTATTTCTACCCTTTGTGCAACAAATGATCTGCTCTCTTAATCCCAACTCTCAGGATCTACTTCGTAAGACCTATTGTTTCCAACTCTCTTGATTAGGGTTTTTCAATAAGTGGACATGAGACAACAAAGATTTGAGTGCAGTTTGTTTCTTTAGGAAGTTATCCAATAAAACTTTGGTAGGAGAGTGAGGAAGTGACAAAAATAGAGCAATAATGTGTGTATTATTATTGCAGTTAGCACTGTGTATACCTGAAGGGCAGTATTTCTGAGGTAGTCTGGGGACAATATAACATATGCCTCATTTCTTCCTACTAAAGGGTAAGAACTGTGTGGTATTTATCTACCAAATCTCGGTCATTAGATAATGGTCTCTTCTGGGCCACCGATGCTTCAGCATTCTCACTTGCTCTGAACTTGGACGAGGACTCTCCTTAGTCCAGGAAAACACCTTCAGGCCAAGATCACAGGTTTATTCCATATGCAGCCTTCATTCTGTAAAAGCACGGACCTCATACTGACAGTTCCTAATACTACCCCAGAATGTAGGAATTTGTTCCCAGATTGACCAAGGTTTAAGATTTGCTAGAGAAAAAAAAAAAAAAAAAAAAACTAGTTTGTATAAAAAAGGAAATGAAAGCCAGAAGGAATTAGATTAGGGTAAAGAGATCAAGTGACCAAATGCTAGGATGTGGATGAAAGGACAGGAATAGTGGGAGGGATAGAGTATTCTAAACAGAATTACCCTCAAAGTCAAATAGAAAACTACATACTTTGAGGTCCCAAGTTTATTTGACACACCAGCCCTATATGGGTCTACAAATAGCACTAGGAAATTGATGGAGACACAGGCTCTGCCTCTATAACCCGAGCTTCTTCTAGTATAACTATCACCAGTATTACTCATGAGATGGCTAGGGAAGCCATATGCACTGGAAAACACCAAAGTTATGCTTGGCAGTCTGAAGCAGCTTTCTAAGACAATTACTAGTGGATTTTGAAAGAACATTTCATCTAATTATTTGTCTAGATTTATTTTTTTTGTATTTTTAAATTTTGTTTTGCCTTAAATCAGTATTTCAGAAAGCACAATATAAAAAAGTAATAGTCAGATACTAGATTAATGGATGGTAGCTGTCATAGAAATGTATGAAATCACCTAAGAGGAGAAGGCTGAGTGAGTCAAAAGGCACATGATTATTCTTTTAATCTATACCCTCAGGCAAGAGACAATGTTGTAAGTTGTAATGCCTTGTATAGCTGTTCCATCAATTCTATTCTTACATATTTCCAGTGAAAGGGAACAAGTGACCTACCCATCACTGGAAGAATTTGATGTATAGGTCACATAGCAAAAAATACATGAAAATGGACCACATGAAATTGCAAAAGAAATTGAAACATGTAAGGTGACTTAAAAAAGTTCAATTAGACAATTGCATAGGATATGGGCCTGCCAGAGTAAATGCATTTAATGATACTGACTTAGCAAAGGTTGTATATGCCATTAGGAAGGAAAATAAACACAAAACAGAGAGGCATACATCAGGTTAAGGAGTACACACTGGCTCAGGAAGAGAGCTTCTAATGGAGAATACACTGAATGGGCAGCCTGGGGTCAGAATACAAATGACTCTGAAAGTATGTGGTTTAGAATTCACTCTGTAGGAAATAGGGAGTAACTGATGGCTTTTAAATAGAGGAGTGGCAAGAACAGAAATAAGAATGTTTGGGTTTAAGAGGAGATGGAAGATGCAATGAGATCACATGAGCATCCCAAGATTATTTGGCAGTGGAATAAAGAGAGAAGGGTCAGAATGGAACAAGAAAAAAAAATTGGAATAGTTGGTTTGAACTGGTCATTTCATGGTTTTTTTTTGTTTTTTAAATTATGAAATTAAGTCCCCTAGAAACATCATGAATGTTAGCCCATCCCTAGTTTACATTTCATCTCTGACCTATGAAGCCATGCAAAAATGGGTCATGATTAAAATGTTACTAAGCCAGAGACCTAGGAATGCCAGAAAGCTAAAACCTTGTTTTGATCCAATAGCTTTTCCTAGTAGACTCCAGAGGTATATACCAAGAGGGCAAAAGCCAAGCTCCTAATATATCTTAGAATTTACCTGAGGATTCAGACCAGTACACATTTCCTTTCAATGTGGAATAAAGTGGAACAGAGGTGATACAACATAACTGAAAATCCCTTCCCCCAAAGCCTGTCACTAGACTCTTCCTCTGTTAAAGATCCAAACCTTGATCATCCTTGCATTGTTAGTCATAATAAGATATGTTTAAATAGTCACAAAGAAAATTTGAAATTTTAATAGATTTTAGGTCCCATGGTAGGTCCTCCTCACTCCAAAACTTCCTTCAAGGGAGCTACTTCAAAGGAGAACGATACTTTAGAGAGGATACTTTAGAGAGATACTTTAAAGGATACTTTAGAGAGAATAAAAAAGGATAAGTGACTAAAATTGTAGCTCCTTAAGGAAGAAAGAAGATTTGTATTTTTGAAAATGCCACATACATAGCTCTTTAATAAAGGCTTTTAAAGTTGTTAGATTGTAGTAATTGTGATTTTAAGTGTTTGGGCACATGCTTATTTGAGTCAATTAGACAGTCAATTCATGAACTATGCCATTGAGTATGCAGCAAGACATTTTATCAGTGAATGATTTGTCATACATTTATGAGAACAGCAACTGAAAATGTTATTTCAATATCTCTAAGAAGTCTAATTTCTGTATACTGCAATATACTAAGTCTACAGACACAGAAGGCAGTCAATATCTTGGGTTTAGACATTCTAAACTTGCTAGATTCTCACATATCCTAAGATTTTTATTATCTCTGCTTTTGTGTTTTCTCTTTCAGACTTGTCTTGAGAAATCACAAAATTAGTGTGCCAAAATAAAAGTGTCACTACTTTTTCTAAAAATACATAGAAATATTTGACCATTTCATGTGATTAATGAAATGCACTGGAGATCAGATGTTAGAATATTCTTTCTAGAAATGAAATAAATGCAAGTGTTCTAAAAGAAGTTAATTTATTCTTTCAATAACATGGACTTTAAACATTGTTTCTTCACCCTTTACCAGGCACAGTTTAATCAGACTTTTTTTTTTTTGTCTGTATGTACATCTTTGTGTGTGTATGTGTATGTTATTCTTCAGGGCTCTGATAGACACTAACTACACTAACTGTTCATATTTTTGTTCTTGGTGTTGAAGAGGACATTTACTCAGAGCAGGCCCAGGCCAGCAGGCTCCAGTAGATAGAAAGTTCCTAGAAAGAGCAAGAGATAACCAGAAGGTGCCCCCCGACTGGGAGCAAGGAATAACCAGCCTTTTCTGCTTCTGTAAACAGGCCTCCCGCTACAGTCTCCCCTGCACTACCCTAACCACTGTTCCCGCCTAAAGCTATCCCCTCCTCCCCCAGTTTAAACCCACCTACCAGGAGTCAGCATAGCCCTTGGAACCTGACCCTCTGTACTCCCTTATCAAAGCTCTGTAACCCCGCTGCCCGGGAACCCAGAATTTCTAGTGCGTGAACTCGTCTGGGTCCACTAGCATAAAATAAACCCGAGGTCTGCTTCTCTGAGTGTCGCTTTGTTTCTCGCTGGTCTGATTATTTTCCACAATAGTGTAAGCAGAATTAGTTATCTCATGTTATATTGGACACAAATTGTTTTAAAATTTAAACAAAATAGAAACTATGTGTAAAGACAGAAGCTAAATATATTTATTTATTTGAAAAAATCAGCAAGCTTGTATCAGGAAATTGATATTGTAATATCCCAGGAAATACATGAAGTAAAACAAAAACAAAGACCTCAACAACATTTGTAAGCATTGTTATTCAAAACGGATCAAGTTAAAGACAGTAAAATATAGGTGGTCAAAGAAAATTTAATTACTAACATGCAATGAAAAGCAGAGTTAAAAAATAGGATTATTAAATGCTCTGCTTTTACCCATTTGAACTGCTTAATTAAGTAAAAAAAATGGCAACTTAAAATTTTGGCAACATATAAATCATATGCTTGAATGTGTTCCATCAATGCAACTTATTTTATGTGTAGTTCTATTATATACAGATTAAAATTTAGTTGTAGCAAAGTCTTACACTATCTAAATAAACATCCCTTTATACCCCCATTAATGTAAATTGCCTTAAAAAGTCATTTGCTTTGATAATTGTAATTTTAGTTAAAGTGGGTCACACCTGTGTTCAAGGCTCACCAGCCGGCAATTTTCTGCACTATAGACGGGAAGATTCTGTAAGTTAATAACTGATAGTTTGAAGAATTGCTTTAGATTGTGATCCAAGACCATGATTATCCTTTTTTCTGGAAGTTGGGGCTCTTGGTAAATAGAATATAGACAAAAATAATTTACTTGTATTTCTTTTCCCAAGGAACTAAAACATGAGTTTATGACCACATTCCAAACCAAAATCAAATTGTAAATTTAATATGACAACTTCTACTTTATAATATAATCATAGGCTACTGAAATGGTATAACTAGTCTTTGTCTAATAAAAGTAATTCAGTAACATTTTATCATGATCACTCTTTCTTTTTGAACACTACATGTGTTCCAGAAACCTTTGCCAACTCTTTCCCCAATGCATGAGGTTAAATAACTAACTTTAAACAGAATAAACATGTACCAGGAAACTACTGAGATTTATCTGTCCTGACTCCTGGTTTATTCACCCTCAATACAATATTGCAGTCCCAATAACCTGGTGTATTTATTTATTCAATCCTCTCAGTTTCTCTTTCTCTTTGCATACTCTATCTTTCTCAGGATTGAGGATACAACAAATAATGAGGAGATGAAAACTAGTTATAAAATTTCATCTACTAGGCAGGCTAAGGTTATACAGAAGGCTGCATTTTTTAGGTAAGATGTTAAGAGAAGGTATCTCTGAAGAGATTAGAGTTTAAGAGACAGGAGACTAACGGTGAGGAAGGACACAATGAGAAGGTCTTAAAAAAAGACTTCTGGCAGTCTGAAGAACAAATATACAGACCCCAATGACACAACATGCCTTAACTGTTTAAGGGGTAGCAAAATAGGCTGTGGGTTTGGAAAAGAGGAAACCAGTAGGAGAGTTAGGAGATGAGAAGCTAGGTTATGTGTGGTATAGTGGGCAATGGGAAGGAATTTAGCTTTTATTCTCAGCGGACTGAGAGGCTGAGATGTTATTTTAAGGAGGAAAATAACATGATCTAGTTGGCATTTTAAAAGACACACTCCTGGGGCGCCTGGGTGGCTCAGATGTTAAACGTCTGCCTTTGGCTCAGGTCGTGATCCCAGGATCCTGGAATCGAGCCCCGCATCGGGCTCCCTGCTCCGCAGGAAGCCTGCTTCTCCCTCTCCCACTCCCCCTGCTTGTGTTCCCTCTCTCGCTGTGTCTCTCTCTGTCAAATAAATAAATAAAATCTTAAAAAAATTATAAAAAGTTAAAAGACACTTCTATTGTATGAAAATGGACTGTAAGGAAACAGAAGTAGAGGCAGGGAGACAATCAGGAGGGTATTGCTCAAGTTTGCATGATAAATATTCTGGTTAGTTAGGGTGCTGGTATATGAGATGTGGAGAAAGAATTGGATGCAAGAGTGTGAAATTCAAACAGACAAGAATTGCTTAGAGACTATGTTGAGATGTAAGGAAAAAAAAATAACTGAGTTTTGAGGCAGTGCCATTTATGGAGT
The DNA here is from genome assembly GCF_002201575.2 of Neomonachus schauinslandi. Lineage (NCBI taxonomy): Eukaryota > Metazoa > Chordata > Mammalia > Carnivora > Phocidae > Neomonachus > Neomonachus schauinslandi. The sequence continues at coordinate 127,990,658 of NC_058409.1, forward strand.
TAGGAAATGCTGGAAAAGAAGTACACGTAGGGTAAGTCCATGATGCTTCAACATCCAAGACAGTCAGAGGTAGGATTCTGGAGTACAGGGAGGAGAATTCCACACAGATGGATGTTAGGGATATTAACATCTGTGTCTGGGAGATGCTAAACTTAACAGATTAAGATCTTAAACATGGGAAGGGCTTATTAAGGAAGGAGAATGAAACCTACACGAGATAGGAGAAATATCAGGAGCATTTGGTATTCTAATGAATGAAGTTCTTCAATCTTCATTTCCTTCTTACAACTACTTTGTATGAGAGATTAGCTATTTTTATAGTTCACCTATCAGAAAAAACTGGAGATTCGGAAAGATATTTGGCATTTCAATTATTAAAAGTTAGTTAATAATAATAATGTACCTAGAACAATGTGTCTTCTTAGGCCTAGACCAAACACCTCAAGTAAAAAGAGAAAGGTCTTAAAATGAAGTTTAAAATCTTATGATAGATTTTTAAGTAGAGAAAATCATTTTAGCTATCAGCAGACCTTAGTAAAAGCTTACATTTATAGCCTTTGAACAAAGTACTTAAGTTTTATAGATGATATATGCCTTTCCCAAAAGAGAGAAAGAAACCTGCAGCTCATCTTTCTTTTTAGTCCAGGGTCAATATGTTTGAAACATTTCAGTATGAAAAGTGGCTGTTCTATAATATACATTAGTATAATTAAGAGTAGACAAAAGTAGGATTACTTATTTCATAGACCAAATTCCACAGGGGACTAGAAGATAGAAATAGTAATGTTAAACATTTTAAAAAATATGAGTAGGTCAATAGATTTCCCAAGAAGTATTCATATTTGGCAGAGATCAAAGGAGAATTTAAACCACCAAACAGGACTTTTTTTTTTTTTAATCTAAGTAACATTTTTTACCATAATTAGTTTCTCCTAAAATATCAGTGATGCAAGGGGCACCTGGGTGGCTCAGTTGGTTAAGCAACTGCCTTCGGCTCAGGTCATGATCCTGGAGTCCCGGGATCGAGTCCCACATCAGGCTCCCTGCTCAGCGGGGGGTCTGCTTCTCCCTCTGACCCACTTCCCTCTCGTGCTCTCATTCTCTCTCTCAAATAAATAAATAAAATCTTTAAAAAAAAATATCAATGATGCAAAATAGCTATTATAGTTTTAAATTATTTAAAACTTAAACAGAATTCTTTAATATGAAAAAAATGGGACAATTAGAAAAGTAAGTCATTCACTATCATTTATCACATCTACAAATCTGATTTGTATTTTGTATTGTTAGGTCTATGTCTACATCTAATTTTTAAATATAATTTTGATGGCAGTTCTATAAATATATTTACCACCACCATAGTTTCAAAGTTTATACATTCCTGAGTTTATCTTAGATGGTCTTCATTTTTTTTAATAAAAAGAATGTTGCATGTACTTCTTTTCTGCAGCTGTAGAATTTCTATACATTCTTCCAACAGTTGTAGAATTGGGTTCATTTTCCTTTGTATTGAATGGTGTATATGAGAAGCTCAAGTCTAGTGTATGAATTCCCACCTCCACCCTCCATCACAGAAATATCTTTTTTTTTTTTTTTTGAAATCAAAAAATTAGCTCTATGCATCCTGGAGGTTTTAGATCAGAATCATTTTCTTGGAGCAAAGTACCTTTTCTCCCCCTGTAAATGAAAATTTTCCCTCATTAGAGGCAAATATTCTAGTAGCATAGAAGGTTTTAATGTGAATTCTTTGTGAATTCTAATATATATTTTTTTATAATTCGTAAGTGCCAATAATCCTTATGCTGTATTGATACTTGGGGGTTTTGTTAGCTGTTTTAAAAATTGTTATTTTATTCTGAATTCTTTGTAATTTTAATTAAGGTGCCCTGGGTAAAGCTTCTGGAATTCTGTTCTATGCAGGTCAGAGTGAATTAGGTTATAGAACACCCCTTTAAGATATAAAAATGTCAATATGTTCACTACTGAACACAGTATACATCAGTGATTAACAAATGGCATGTTATAAGCTTCCAAGTTAGTGGCAAAAACAAAAACAAACAAAAAACCCCACAGGCATTCCTGGTTAGAGTTGCACTAGTTTCAATATTAATTTCTTGGGCTCCTGGGTGGCTCAGTCAGTGAAGTGTCTGCCTTTGGCTCAGGTCATGATCTCAGGGTCCTGGGATCGAGTTCCACATTGGGCTCCCTGCTTAGTGGGGAGTCTGTTTCTCCCTCTACCTCTTCCACTGCTTGTGATCTCTTTCTCTCTCAAATAAATAAAATCTTTAAAAAAAATTTCTCCATATACATGTTAGATATATAAGTATATAAGTCAACAGCTGAATTCTACCCAAGTTGCCTTTTTTTTTGAAAAATGAAAAATAAGTGATTACACTTATTTTGCTGCCCTTTAAGACTATGAGTTTAAGTTATATATGTGTGAAAATATATGCCCACACAATAGGGAAAGGGGAGAGATAACTGAACCCTGGGAAGAAAACAACTAAGATAAATTCTTTCTGGGACCCATGTGTTTCCGATCCCTGAGTTGAATGAGTGAGTAGAACAATTTCATAGTATGGGCAAATGCTCACAGATACAACTTTTACTAATGTGGAGTAAAAATGGAATATATGTAATCATACTTCTTAATACCCTTTTCTTCCCTGAATTAATTGGTTCCTTTAGGGTTATTTTTGTTTGTATTGTTTTTGTGTTTGTTTTTACCACCTTTATTCATCCCTTTGTTCTGATGGCCCTAAATCTTTTAATCTTGATTGCCTTCTCATATTTAGGAATAAAGGATCAATTTGATTAATGCTAGTAGATAGTATCTCTTTCATGGTTATAATGAAGTCCTACCCTAGATGAATAAACACAAAGTCTTCCTCAGAGGGTTCACAGACAAGCTGCCCACACATCAGATACAAGAAAGAATTTTATTCCAAGTACACAACCCTCACTCCTGGGTACCTAATCTCCTATTTAGATTTATCAGGTTAATGTGAAACTATCTTATGGATTCAACCACTCTTGCTACTATGGGTATCCGCTACTATTGCTGTATATAAAGGAGATAAGCAATTGATGAGGCTGAATCTAACAACATATCTACAGGAAGTTCTTCATTTACTATCTTAATGATTTTGTGAATGAAACTGTTTAAATTTCCTCTTCAGATTGTTTGTTGCTAGTTTATAGAAATATTTTTTATACTGATTCTATATCATAAGTGTTCAATTTGTTTCAGTTATTTTTATTGTGAGTTCCTTTGGATTTTCTGTTACCATACAATTTGCAAATAAAGACAGTTACTTCTAAGACAGATTATAATATGAATTCTTAATTTCTTTCATTTTAATTTCCTTCCTATTGTACTTGATTTGTAGGACAATGTAGATTATAGGTGGTCAGAGACTTAATAGCAAAAATGAGGGATTTTAAGTTAGATGTAAACTAAATTTTTTGCAGGTTCCTTTTATTAATTTTCAGTCTTCATTTGGTGAGAATATGTATCATTCATGGATGTGAAATTTGTCAGCTACTTTTGCTGAACCTTTTGAAATGATCATGTGGTTTTCATCCTTCATTCTTTTAGTATGAAGTTTTACATTGATTCAGATGTTACATCAAATTTGCATTCCTGGGATAATCCTTCTTGATAGTGCTATTGTTTAACCTTTTATACATTGTTGAATTTGGTTTGTCCTTATTTTGAGCATGTGTTTCCATGCTCATGAGAGAGAGTGATCAAGAACTTTTGTTTAATTTATCTTGCATTGGTATCAAATTAACACTGGTTTTAAGGAATGAGTTAGAAAATATTTCCCACCTCTGTTTTCTGAAAGAATTTGTGAAGGATTGGTGTCCTATCTATTTGTTTTTGGTAGAACTCAATAGAGAAAACCCTCTGGCCCCAGTTTTTTTGTTTTGTTTTGTTTTGCTCTTTTAATATAATGGAACAATTCCTTTCAAAAGACCCAAAAGTTAGCTGAATATCCCCTCCACAAAGGATATAAGGGTCTCATCATATCATAAAGGATAAGCAGTGATGCAGTCTTGCCAAAAGCCTCACCCTGAGTTTAGTAGCCCACAATTGGGAGAAATCTTACAAATAGAGCTTATCCCTGAGGGTTAAGAGGTTCATGCCACACATCAGGCATCCCAACCCTTGGGACAAGCACAAGAAGACAAGCCCCCAAAACATCTGGCTTTGGGGGAAAAAAAAAAAATCAATGGAACTTATATGCAGGAGACCCTTAGGGCTATAGGAAATGCAAATTCTGTTTTCAGAGGGCTTTCATCCTGATTCACCCAGAGAGCTAGCACAAAAGCAGCAGTTTGAAAACATCTAGGCTATATATGAAGGAGATTGATTTGTTAATACTAAAGCATCTGCTGGAGGGAAGAAGCCTTCTGGGACCCTATCAGGTGAAAGAGGTACTGGTGGGCACTGGTGTGTGTGTGTGTGTGTGTCAATTTTGTCTTCTCCCTGTAATCTGCTAGTGCCAGCAGACACAGCCTGTCCCATGCTCACTGGAGGCCCTGCTAAAGTAAGAGGGCATGCCCTGTCCCCGTGCTTGCAGCAGCAGCCCACACAGGTGATACCCCTTCAGTGCCTGGATCTGGTGGCCAGGTGGTCTTGCATTTCTGAGTCCCAACAGATCTGAAACCATCCAAGAGACAATTCTTGGCAGGCTCCTACCCCCAAGGTACTGCACAGATGGACAGAAACACACCCCCAGTGTTGCTATGAAAGACCTAAAGCTTCAGCCTGAGGGTCAGGCTTCAGGTTTATCACACTATGGAAGTACTCTCAGGGAACATAAGTTAGAGGATGCCATCTTTGTTCTCTCCCTTGGCCTCTTTACAGCTTGCCAGTGCCTTCCAGAAAGGAGCTCATTCACTAACCTGGAGCCCCCAATTTTTTTTTTTTAATTGTTGCCAAGGGGACACCTGCAGATCTGGTCTAGAAGCCAGCAGGGTTTATGATTATGGTCACATAGGACTGTATATATTTGCCTACTTTGCTGCCTGAGGTTCCAGCTTCCAATCAGCCTGAAACTAGGTACTGACTGAGATCCTACAATAGATACTCAAAAGATAATGAGAGAGGAATCTAAGCATTATACTAAAGAAAGCCATTAAACCAAAAGATAGAAGAGAAAAACTTCAAAATAGGCAAAGAACAATTAATAAAATGGCAGTAAGTATATATCTATTAACTCCTTTAAATGTAAATGGAGTAAATTCCCCAAAGAACAGAATGACTCAATGGATATAAAACAAACAAACATGTATATGCTTCCTACAAGAAGACTCATTTCATATGTAAGGACACACAAAGACTGAAAGTAAAGAGATAAAAAAAATAGGTTTCATGACAATAAAAAAGATGGGATAGCCATACTTAGGTCAAACAAAATTAGACTTCAAATAGATTGTATTAAAAGCCAAAGAAGGGCATTACATAGTGACAAAGAAGTCAGTCCAATAAGAAGCTATAACATTTGTGAATATTTAACGTGCCCAACATTGGATCACCTAAATAAACAAAGCAAATATTATAAGACCTAGAGGGAGAAATTGACAGCAATAGTAGGGGACTTCAATACTGTACTTATATCAATAAATAGACCCAGACCAATAAACAAACAAGGAAACAGACTTAAACACATTAGACCAGATGGACTTTATACATAGAATATTCCACCCAAAAGTGGCAGAATACACATTCCTCTCAAGTGCACATGGAACATACTCCAGGATAGGTCATGTGTTAGGTTACAAAACAAGTGCCAAATTTAAGAAGACTGAAATCCTCTCAAGCATCTTTTCCAACCACAAGAGTATAAAACTAGAAGTCAACAACAAGAAGAAAACTAGAAAATATTATGTAGAGATTAAACATACTATCAAACAAATGGGTCAAAGAAATCAAAGGAGAAATCAAAATGTACCTTGAGAAATATAAAAATGGGAATCCAAGATACCAAAATCTGTGGGATACAGCAAAAACAGTTCTAAGAGAGAAGTTCATAGTAATACAGGCCTACATCAAAGAAGGAAAATCTCAAACAACCTAACCCTACACCTAACGGAACTTAAAGAACAAGCAAAGCCAAAATTTAGTAGAAGGAAATTATAAAGATCAGAGTGGAAATAAATGAAATAGTGACAAAAAAAGGCAATAGAAAATATCAATGAAATTAAAGTTCCTTCTTTGTGAAGGTGAAATTGATGAACCTTTAGCTACACTAAGAGAACTCAAATGAAAGAAATGAAATAGGAAAACTCAGAATTAATATCACCAAAGTACAAAGCATCATGAGAGACTACTACAAATGATTATATGCCAAAAAACTGGACAACCTAGAAGAAATGGATAAATTCCTGGAAACATACAATCTTCTAGACTAAATCAGGAATAAACAGAAAATCTGAATAGACCAATCACTGGCAAGGAGATTGAATCAATAATCAAAAACCTCTCAAACTAAAGTCCAGGACCAGACAGCTTCACTTGTGAATTCTACCAAACATCCACAGAAAAATTAGTATCAATTCTTCTCAAACCCTTCCAAAAAAATTGAAAAGAACCACTTCCAAAGTCATTGTCATTTTACAAAGCCAGCACTACCCTGATACCAATTTGAAGGACACCACCAAAAAAAAAAAAAAAAAAAAAATTACAGGGCCAATATGAATGATGAATATAGATGCAAAATCCTCAACAAAATATAAGTGAGCTAAGTTAAAAAAAAATTAAAAAAAAGGGGCCCTTGGCTGGCTCATTCAGTAAATCATGTGAATCCTGATCTCAGGGTCATGAGTTCAAGCCTGCATAGTGTAGAGATTCATCAAAAATAAAATAAACAACAACAGCAACACAAAACAAAGAATATCTTGGAATACATTTAAACAAAAAAGTGATGATCTATACTCTGAAAATAAGACACTGATGAAAAAAATTGAAGACACAAATAAATGGAAATATATTCTATGCTTATGGATTGAGATTGTAATTGTTAAAATGTTCATATACTCAAAACAGTCTGCAGATTCAATGCAATCCTTATCAAAATTTCAATGACCTGTCACAGAACAAGAACAAATAGTCCTAAAATTTGTATGTAATCACAAAAGATGCCAAATAACCATTTTGAGAAAAAAATAAAGCTAGAGGCATCATGCTCCCTGATTTCAAACTATATTACAAAACTCCAGTAACAGGAACAGTCTGTTTTTAGCATAACACAGGTACTTAGATCCATAAAATAGAGTCCAGAAATAAACTTATGCACATGTGATCAACTGATTTACAACAAAGGAGGTTAGGTTCTACAATGGGGAAAGGACTGTCTCTTTGATAAATGGTGCTAAGAAAACTGGACAGCCACTAAATTCAACACACAGAAGAATGAAACTGGAACACTTATCTTACATCATACACCAAAATTAACTCAGTATGAATTAAAGACGAATATAAGACCTGAAACCATAAAATTCCCAGAAGAAAATATTGGAACTAAGCTCCTTGACCTTGGTCTTGGTAATAATCTTTTGGATCTGATTTCAAAGGTAAGAGCAATACAAGCAAAAATTAAAAAAAAAAAAAAAAAACGGGATTTTATAAAACTGAAAAGTTTCTACACATAAAAGAAACCATGAATGAAATGAAAAGTCAACCTACTGAATGGGAGAAGTTATTTCCAAATCATAGCTGAAAGAAGGTTAATATCCAAAATATATGAAGAACTAATCTAATAACCAAAAAGCAATCAGATTTAAAAATGGGTAGAGGATCTGAATATACATTTTTCAAAAATGACCTACAAATGGCCAACACAAAAAAATACTCAACAGCACTACTCAAGGAAATGCAAATCACAAGATATTACCTCACACTTGTTAGAACAGTTATTATCAAAAAGAAAAAATGGCAACTGTTGGCCAGAATGTGGGAAAAAGGAAACCCTTGAGCACTATTGGTAGTTATGTAAATTGATGCAACACTATGGAAAATGGTATAGAGATTCTTCAAATAAATGTGGTAATCATTTCAAAATGTTTTCAAATATTGAATATTTATGTTGTACAGATGAAATTATTACATGCCAATTATATACCAATTTAAATAGAAAAAAGTGAGTTGGAAAGGGCTTCTCTGATGGTTTCTTTCTAAATATGCTTCTCACTTTTTAAACAAGACACAGAGCTAGTTCAAATGATTTCTATTTATACTATGCCATAAATTTTAGTATTTTTTTTTAACATACATATATTGGCTCAATGTTTCCCCTAAGAGGTCTAAAGGCCAGATAGGGAAAACATCTACTCAGATTTCACCATAGTCTACGTGATGTGTCTATATTTGACCACCTCTTTCCCCTGGGACTCATCTTCAGTAGGTGGGCATTAGTTTTTTTCAAGAGAAATAAGATTTATCTTCCCCTCATTCTTACTTCTATTCCCTATTGTAAAGGGAATTGTCCTCCTTTTATTCGAAGTGTAACTAGCATAATCTTCCCACAACACAAAGATCAGGTTCTAGATGAAGGCAAAAGGCTATCAGGGAAATAAAATATTTCCAAGGAGAAACATTAGTTTAGAGGTATTTCAAAATATTCTCCTTATTAAGAATTATTATGTTGAAAAAAACCTAATCACTGTATGAAACAAAAGTCACCATTTTTGAGAGATTATTCTTGGCCATGCTCTAATAAAAATGATTTACATTTTAATTTCCATTTTCATATGAAACTCTATTAAACAGTCTTAGTAATCTGTAGCAAAATATAACAGTTAAGTCATTATGGGAGGTCAAAGTAAATTTTATGCAACTATTCACTATTAACAATAAAAGCTACTGTGGTGTATACACACAGACTTGGGCACACGCGTGCAGGCCCGCCAGAACAAGAATTGTTTCTAGGAGTTAATGGTCATTTGCTTTAAATAGTGGTAGTTAAGGTAGAATTACAAAGGAAGCTTTATATTCGGTCACAAAGTGTTTTGACTATTTGGCTAAGGGTAATGCATTTTTTTAAGTTATTGCTTTTCGCTTTATTTTGCAAATAATTTTGAACTTAGAGCCCATTTGAGCTATCTCTCTTGTAATTCTTTCTCATGTACCTGGATTGTATTGAGATTTCTTGAGTTACAAACAAAAGGATGGAATTACATCTAATATGCTAGGATTTATATATAACCCAAATCTTAAAGATTACAGTACTCACAGGACTGAGAAAATCATAGTTCATGATTTGCTTTAGTAAGCATGGTTTCCAGAAAGTGTTGGAGAAAAAAAAATAGGTCCAATGAATGAAGTACTGGAGGTGATCAAAAGAGTCAGCAAGTCAGCAATGGTGGTTTGAAGAGATGCATACCAATATTGTTTTTTGTTTTTTTTTTTCCTTTTGAGGTAAATGGATAGTTTGCTTATTATGACAGAGAAGCCTTGATATATGTATAATGAAATAATGGAATATATATAACAAAGATAGAATAAAGAAACATGTGGGCGCCTGGGTGGCTCTGTTGGTTGAGCAACTGCCTTCGGCTCAGGTCATGATCCTGGAGTCCCCGGATCGAGTCCCGCATTGGGCTCCCTGCTCAGCAGGGAGTCTGCTTCTCCCTCTGACCCTCCCCCCTCTCATGTGCTCTCTCTCTCATTCTCTCTCTCAAATAAATAAAATCTTTAAAAAAAAAAAGAATAAAGAAATGTGAAAAGTAAACTGGTAAAAAAAAAATTATCCTGTGTGCTTCTATGGTAATTTTTACAACTAATCAAAAGATTATTATATTCTATTTTGATGTTTGTCTACCCTACTATAATATAAACTTCATTATATCTATCTTGTAAACTTTTATATTCTCATTGTCTAGCATAGTAGCACTCAGTAAATATTTGGAGAAATTTATGTAAGTTTTGTAAAGAAATACAAAGGACTAAGAACCATAAAATGCATGGCTATTAATCCTAAAGAGAATACCCTTCTTCCACTAAAACTCAAGATCAGGATGAGGCAAGTACAAATAATTTGGGATTGTGATTGACGTGTTAAGCATTTCAAAGCTGACTGCTCTATTTTCACTGTAACTTTGAATATAAGAACTCTCCTGAAGAAGATTGAAAAGTTGCAAAGGTAATGTAATTCAGTGATGCAATGTAATTTTTTAAAGCAGATATAAGCAACATGAAGTTGAGTCCAACAAAAATGTGACATTCAAATCCGATTGTGCCAATATTAAGGGATTTATTAGTACATTGTTCTATGCTTTCATAAATCATACTGGTTTACTAAATATCTGCTACATTGATTGTAACAAAGTACTCCTATAACTCATCCAGAATGGATTGGATGTTCCTCCAAAGCAGAAACCATTTTATAATCTTCTTTATAGATTAAAAAAAATCTAGAATGGTAATAAACACTCTTAGGAAATGCCCACCCAATAAACATTTATAATTACTAAATCAAGTAGGAAGAAACACAAATATCATTTTGAAGATTGATAGGTACTAGATGACTTTCAAATGACCTCAAACATCTAAGGTGAGGATGAATACAACACCTTCAAGTTTTCTAATTGTTTCAGCTTGAACAGTGGAATTCATTAATTAGGTAATTAGTATGTATTTCTTACTGACTTTAAGGCATGGGCAAAAATCTTATTATATATGTGAAGTATGTCGATTTCCCAGCCCACTAAAAATAATAATTATAGTTTGTCCTTGCAGAATCTTTGATTCAAGTGTGACTTTGAAATTGACTTTAATCACAGGCTAATGGAGAAAAATAAGTAAAACATGTATCGAAGTACATGTCCAAATCAGGTGATAATAAGTATAACTAGCACTTACTGAGTCTTTACTATATTAAAGTTACTATGATAATCCCTTCATGTCTTCTGCATACAACTCTCTCAAGACTCTGAACTGGGTCCAGGTATGATCTAGAGGTCTTTTCATTCTTTTGGGAGCAGTATCCACCCAAGACATTTTTTTGGCATCATGGATAACAGAAGCACAGGAGAATAAGTAAACCCATAGAAATATATAAATGCTCTGGTTTCATCACATCTGCCTATACCTCATTGGCTGAATTTTAGTACATGTCAAGCCCAAATAGTGGGCTATACACTATGCACAAAAGGTATACACTGCCCAAAAGAATTTTTTTGCAGTGGGGAGAAAGGGTAAGTATTTACTGAATAATAATCTGTTACACATTGGAATGCATGAAAGTACACAGTTATAGATAATACTGGATCAGACAGGGAATGTTAAAAGTCTGGCTAAAGAAAATGCAAGTGACTTCATAATTCAGTCATTTTCAATTATTATGTGGTATCAGGCAGAGTCCCTGCAGGGAACAGATGGCACATGAAATTTTATAATTTAGGAAAAGTTTAAAAAGAAAATTTACAAGATAGAGAGGGAGACAAACCATAAGAGACTCTTAGCTATAGGAAACAAACTGAGGGTAGCTAGAAGGGAGGTAGGTGGGGGAATGGGGTAACTAGGTGATGGGCATTAAAGAGGGCACATGATATAATGAGCACTGAGTGTTGTATGCAACTGATGAATTCTTGAACTCTACCTCTAAAACTAATAATACACTATAAGCTGGTTAATTTAAATAAAATTTTAAAAATAGATATAATGAGGGTGCAAACTACAAAGGATTGTGCAATAGTTTGGTACTAGCAAAGGAGGGCTCTGGTGACATCCCTCATCTCAAGAGACAAGTGGGGGAGCCATGGCAGCAACACATTGATGAACTATATCCAAACAATTGACCAAACAAGCTGTGCTCTTGGATCTAGGCAGTCATCAGCCTGTGGTAACCCCATAGGTAGCAAGTCAAGTAGATACATTTCCAGACTTACCATTCTCATTCTTTCCTAGAACCATCTGCTTCTCCCCATTGGTAAAACCTAGAAAAAGAGAGAGGATAACCAATTCAGCCTAACTGATGATTTCCATATAGGATAGGGAATTATTTTCAGGGGCATCGAGAACATTTTCTATATAGTGTGGCAATTTATATTTCAGTAACTTTCAGGTGATGTATAATTATCTCTGTAATACTGCCTTACCTGTGTATTTCCAATATACTGCTATTATATATACCATTCCTTATGGAAGGAAAGAGTTTTAAGTAGAGAGTTCTTAATTACACATAGGGCAGTTTAGAGGCTGTTTTGGTGCACTCCATAATGAGTTAACATAGTCTTAAGAATTGTTAAGATTAGCAATCTCTGTACTCCTCTACCCATCTGAAATTTTGGGTGTTCTGTTTTTCAAAATCCATATATATGTGTATATGTATGTTATCGTTGTGAACATTAAAACATCATAAGTTTTATGGAATCCTGTCATAACAAAATACAGATATGCCTGGATGTGAATCTTATGACATTAGCTAGATGTTTGACCTTGAAAAAGACATTCAAATTCTCTATATATCAGTTTATTTATAAGAACAAAATAAGAAATAAGATAATACATGGAAAGGCTTTAGAATGATGTGTTTTACATTGGGTATATCCATTGGACGGGAAGGGTTATCCATAAGTTAAACTAATAACTCAATCCCAAAGACCAGCATTCTTTAGGAAATCTCATATACCTATTGCACGTAATACGTATTTTTCAAATTTCCCAGCTAGTTTTAATATTTGATATGAACAAATCCATATTTTTGCAGAATTAAACATCTCTCAATGTTTACCCATTTTCTTACCATTTTAAATAAGATTCTTTTTTAAAAAAAATGTTAAAGGGCTTTGAAACTTATGTTGTCCAAAATTCCCTAATATCACATGACATATGATTACATACAAATTGCAGATTTTACCCATCTAGTTTTTGAATTGGAATTTATAAGAGAAGCTGGAAATATGATACTTTAAGAAATAATTTAGGTGATTTTTATCATCCTAATTACACAAGTGCATGACATACTAATTATATTTATTTTGCTTATATTTGTTTATCTTGAACAACTTGGCTAAGTTTATTATAGAAGGCTATTCACATATTACCTTGAAAATAAACTCAAGGTTTATAAATTGTCTCTTATACAATTATCATCTAACTTATTATAATGGATAAACACTTTACTCACTTGCCATTATTATACCATTATTACTCCTTTCATAAACATTCTACTTCAATACAGAGGACATCAAAAATAGCTTTCAACTTGACAATTTATACTTTTCTATTATAAAACTTTTTAAATTTTTACCTATTAAAATGGATGGATTATGTCCCCCCCCGCCAAAAAAATATTAAAGCTCTAACACCGTAAGTCAGAACATGAGGAAGGTATTTTGAAATAACATCTCTCTGTCGGGAATAAAGTTAAAATGATGCCGGTAGGTTATCCTCTCACTCCGAAGGCCTTAATAGTTTTCCTTATCTTGACCCAACTTTAGATTGTCTTCTTCCTGACTCTGGGCCTCTGAGCTCCCTCTTCTTAGACCACTTACTTTGGAAAACTTGCAATTGTAATTTTTTTTAAATTTTTTTTAATTACAATTTTTTAATTGTAATTTTTAATTTTCTCTGTCCCTTTAAGATGGATGTAAATCTCCTAGCCTCCAGCAGATTTAACAACCCAGAAATGGGGGCCCCTGGGTGGCTCAGGTCATGATCCCAGGATCCTGGGATCAAGCCCTGCATCGGGCTCCCTGCTCGGCAGGAAGCCTGCTTCTCCCTCTCCCACTCCCCCTGCTTGTGTTCCCTCTCTTGCTGTGTCTCTGTCAAATAAATAAAATCTTAAAAAAAAAAAAAAAAAAAACAGAAACGTCTTTCTCAAAGACCTGAGAACCATCCTTTTAAAATGTAGTCCTCAAGAAAGAGACCACAGGGCACCTGGGTGGCTCAGTTGGTTAAGCGACTGCCTCTGGCTCAGGTAATGATCCTAGAGTCCCGGGATCGAGTCTCGCATCGGGCTCCCTGCTTAGCAGGGAGTCTGCTTCTTCCTCTGACCTTCCCCACTCCTGTGCTCTCTCTCTCATTCTCTCTCTCAAATAATTAAATAGTTTAAAAAAAAAAAAAAAGACCACTATCTCCTGGTCTCTATGGAAAAGTAGGAGCCTGACTTCAATTAGCACCAGTTAGCAAAAACTGGTTACACAGTAGCCAACCTCCCCTCCAACCTCCTCTAGTACTTTTGTGCTACTTCACCCCAGAGGTTAAAAATTCTCTTGCCATTTATCTGAGTTGAGCTCAAATGCTCTCCTCTATTAAAATAGTCTGGGCCCTTCTTGCAATAGTCTTGAGTAAAGTCTTTGCTTGTGCAAGTTGTCTGGTGCAATTTTAACAGCCCTAATCCCATACAACTAGAATCTTTAAAGAGGGGGAGATTTGAGCAGAGAGAGATACACAGAGAGAATGCCATGTGAAGATGAAGGCAGAAATCTGAGTGATGCAGCAGAAGCCAAGCAACGTGAAAGATTACTAGCCAACTACCAGAAGCTAGGAGAGAGGCATGGGATAGACTGTCACAACCTTCAGAAGAAACCAATTCTGTTGGCACCTTGATCTTGGATTTCTAGTCCCCAGAATTTGGATAAAACTTTTTTGCTGTTGTTTAAGCCCATTTGAAGTACTTTGTTATGGCAGTCCTATGAAACTAATGCATTCATGTAGTGAAAATGTCAGCAATCTGTAGTTGAGAAAGCTAGTCTTGAAGACTCTGTTTGCTAGGTGTGGGGACTAAAGTAAATCCTTAAATTCTCTAAGTCTCCACAGCTTCATCTGCAACTGAATGACCTAACATTTGAGAGGGGTTGGCTCATACCAGGGCTAAATGTCTTTGTTATTTTACTTCTCAATCGACAGATAATTTTCTCAATTGACAGATAATTTTCTAAGGTTAGGACAGCATAGCAAAAAGTTTTTCAAAAGTACAGCCAGAGCTAAGCACTCAGAAGTAGGATCACCTTAATAGGGGAGATATACTTGGAATTTCAAAACCCTGCTCCTCTGAATGCACTCCTTTATTTGCATTTTCCACAAATTGTGTTAAGCTTTACCCAATGTACAGAACCTTAAAAACGTCTATGTATTTCCACTCCAAACTAGCTTATATCACTGATATGTAACACCATCTCACATTAAACATAGATATAAATGTAGGTTCTGTTTTCATCACAACCACCTTACATGAGGTTGAAATCTCCAAATAATCCAAGTAGAAACACTTCTTTTTCTATCAAGAAAGCATATGCAGGGACCTAGAAAACTTATTTCCACTATAAACCTCTGCTTTTTCATCACCACCATGTGCTTTTTAATACCACCTCATGTTAATGTTGGTGCTTAGTAAAGTAATAGGAAAGATAGTATAATACTTTATGGAACACTAATTTATAAAAGGAGAGGTTTTAAAATCATAAGCTAACAATTTTATGAAACTCTGGTGTTTTTCTAGCCCTCACAAATTGCTCAGGGAAAATAAACATGGATACATTTAAGGTCTGGGTGAGTGCCAGTTTGACCAGGTTCCACGCAAAGGCACTGTGCCATAATTTTGTTTTTTAAAGTGACACTAATCAAACATGAAACACTGGTAACAACAAATGAAAAAAAAAAAAATAAAAGTAAACTTAAAGAGAAAGTAATTACCTGTTAAGAATAACCAGGTGGGGAACAATGGTTAAGGACAGAAACAAATGGTGGACTGCTTTGTTACTTTTCTTACTTTTTTATCCCATGAAAATTATTTTAATGGTGAGTTAACATCAGCTTAAGAATTCTGATAATTTTATTTTATGATCAGTCATATTAGTGTCTGCATTCATAGATTGGGTGAACTGAATGCTTTCAATAAAATTGCTAAGATTTATCTGTTGAACTAAAGATAGATATAGAGAGGTCATTGGACAGAAGTATATTCTTTTAAGTAATAAATTTAATCTCCTTAATCCTGGGCTAATTAGCAGCTTCTTAAAATAATCATATCAGTCCTTTAATGTGCAGATCAAATAGGAGTTTGTAAAAGGGGCTTAGATATAATCACCAAGAAGATGAATGGTGATGAAAGCAATTTCAGCTGCAGGAGATAAAGAGATTCCTTTCCATTTCCTCCTTTGGCAGTAGACTATCAGCAAAGACCATATTATCTCTCTGATCCAGTACTATGGAAATTGCTGGGTTCAACTACTTTGAATTTTATTTATTTACACATTATTTGGCACATGTAGTTTTCCAAGCCCTTCATTAGGCACTGAAGTCAAGGAATGAAGAAAGCATGAGTAATTCACATCCTATAACCTGCAGAGGAGGAATGGTGGTGGCTTGGGGTCAGTAGAGAGCAGAAATACAATGACGACTTCCAATAAATAAATTTCAAAAACAGCATTTTGAAAGGCGACCATCACAGAACCATGAATATGTCTAGATGGGAAATAGAATGGTAACAGAAAGACCAGCTATAACATTATTACAGTAGTCTAGGTGAGAAATGATGAAAATAATCTAAGGTTTTAGCAAAGATGACAGAAGGAATAAAGCCATATTCAAGAGACTTGGAGACAAAGTGGACATGGAAGAAGCGAACGTTATCAGTAAAGGATATTCCCAATATTTTAAATTCAATGGCTGGGTAAATAATGAAGATATTAACAGAGATGAGGAGTACACGTAAGTGCCAAAACAGGTTGGAAGAGAATGCAATTTGCTCTGTATCAGAGATGATGAGTTTCAGAAACCAGGTGAATATCCAAGACCATTAAGAAATTGATCCTCAGCTTTAGAAGAAACCTACCTGGAGATAAACAGAATTTATAGAGTGGGTAGACTTTGAAAAGGACATATTAAAGATATCTTTTTTAAAACTTAATTAAAAAAACTGAGTTATATTAGGCACTTGAAAAAGATCAGAAAACAATATAAATTTGGTCATCTCTCCATTTTTGAGCTGTTCAGCAGAGTTGCAAGTATATTTACAATATATTTCTTTCTACTACTCTATATGTGAGTTAATTTCCCCCCATAAACTCCCCGTCATTCAATACAGAGGAAAAAGAGCAAAGAAATAAACAAAAACATAAAATTTCAGCTTAATCTCATTGTATTAATTTTCTATTGCAGGTATAACAATTCACCACACACTTGGTAGATTCAAGAAACAAAAATTTATTTTCTTACCATTCTGTTAGACATTCTCCTGAGCTTAAAATCAAGGTGTTGACAGGGCTGCGTTCCTTCTGGGGGTTCTAGGGGAGAGACTTCTTACCAGGGATTGAGTTCTGCTCACATCACATTACTCTGACCATGTCTTTTGCTTCCCATTTCCACTTATAAGGACGCTTGTGATTACATTAGACACACCTGGATCATTCAAGGTACTCTCCCTATTTAAGGTCAGATTCCTTAATTCCATCTCTACCTTTCATTCCCTTTTATCATGTAATGTAACATTTTCACCTGTTCTGGGAATTGGGACTTGGACATTGTTGGGGGTCGTTTCCACATTGACAAATTTAGCTCAATGAAATTATCTTGTCATTTTGATTAGATAAATATTCTTTATATCAATGCTCAGCATCTAGTTTTACTTTTATACCGTGTTCTGAATATAAATGGGATCGAGGCTCTGTGGTTCTGAGATGTTAACTTTTGTGGATGGAGAGCAGGCACCCTCAGATCCCAGATGAAATCACTAAATTCTTCTTGCTTTCAGATGCAGATCTGTGCTTGTCTGCCCTGGATTGAAGATCTTTGATGTATAATTAGTCCCACCTGGTTTAAGCTTTGATGGCTATCACCAAAACCTATAGCTCATTTTGCTACATCAGTTTCCAATCACAATGACTGTTTTGTTTTGATTGTTTAGCCTTTGCCATTCTTTGGTGCTCTTGGTGCTTTGTCCCCAGATAGGATATGAAGAAAGTGCTAGATCCACTGGATAATATACAGTCAAGTGGATGCCATAGTGCTGCTTCAGGCTCATCTGGCTAATCTCCATTGCCCAACATACCATCTCTCGGTACTGAAACTATCCTCCAGGGTGCCCTCTATTCAGGCTCCTGAAAATACAGCTTCAGGCTTCTCCATTCATTTGAGGCTTCTAAAACTCCAATTTCCACCTTGCAGTTTGGTTTTGAGGCAGCAAAAATATGAGAACTGGCCTTTCATATTTTCACTCTCTTCTTCAACTTCTTTGGGTCAGAAAGGGGAGTTACCTTTCTCACTTTTCTCCTTGCTATATCCTCCCTCTACCTTATGGCAACAAACATAGTGGAAGGTTATTGGAAACATCTATATTATGTAAGGGGTATTGAAAATGTCTCTATTATGTAAGAAACTCTAGAATCTCAGTTTCCCCATGTGTCTCTTGATCTAGGAGTCAAGGTATAATTTTTAACTAAGGATTGCAGATGATGACATGTTTTTTCAGTACCCCAAAATATTCACCTTGCTGTATATGTCAAATAGCTCTTTCTACTCTTTAAAGGGATTCAATCTTTACTCTCATTGTTATTCTACTAAATATATATATATACATATGTGTATATAAGTATACATACTATATATACATATATACATATACATACATATGTGTATATATATATTTCAAGACATTTGCACTTTCTTAAAGAGACAAACATAATACTTATTATCACTCAGTAACTCTTTCCTGCAAGTATACTGATAAAATTGTACTTCAGAAAATGGAAATGCCTTTTCCTTTACAAAGGGGATTGAAAATTGTACTATAAGGTACATAACGTAAATGCATCGTTAAAAAGAAAGATGCATGTATTGGTACAATTTTTATTACTCTTAATTTGGGATGAAATTACTTGCTTTATAATAAATGTAATATTTTTCATTAGTAAATATTATACTTTCTGCCACTGTGATGAGTTTCTACTGCTTGAAGAAATGCTTAACCTATTCGTCTCTCAAAGTATAATGAGTAAGTGATTCACAAGTTTTTCCCTTTTATCATAATATCTTAGAAAAGTAAGGATAGGCCTTGAGATGGAGTATCACTCTAAAACAAAATCATGTGATTACTGACAATTTGTTAAATGTGAAACTGGGATCATATAAATGTTAATTTTCCAGCCTCTTTTTCTTATTAAATCTATTGATTTGAGTAATTTTGAGTAATTGTAAATATCTGAGGCTTTTTAGTAATTTTTAAATGATACATTGACTCAAGAGTGTTTGAGTTATGTTTGAGACTAATAGATAACCTTTGGAAGATAAAAAGGAATATGCAAATGAACTATAGGAATAAAATGTGAATAAAAGTACAGTGTATGATTTTAAAATTTAAATATCAGATGCTAAAATTGAAAAGTTTTATGCTAATGATTTTGAAAATATATCAAGTGAACAAATTTCCTGAATAATTTGAGGAATTCTTAATCTCAGGAAACAAACTGAGGGTTGCTGGAGTGGTGGGGGGTGGGAGGGATGGGGTGGCTGGGTGATAGACATTGGGGAGGGTATGTGCTATGGTGAGCACTGTGAATTGTGTGAGACTGTTGAATCGCAGACCTGTACCTCTGAAACAAATAATACATTATATGTTAAAAAAAAAAAGAAGATAGTAGGAAGGGTAAAATGAAGGAGGGGAAATCGGAGGAGGAGACGAACCATAAGAGACTGTGGACTCTGAGAAACAAACTGAGGGTTCTAGAGGGGAGGAGGGTGAGGGCATGAGTTAGCCTGGTCATGGGTATTAAAGAGGGCACGTATTGAATGGAGCACTGGGTGTTATACACAAACAATGAATCATGGAACACTACCTCAAAAACTAATGATGTAATGTATGGTGATTAACATAACATAATGAAAGAAAAAAAAGAAAAAAAATTGGCTAAACTATAAAGAACTAAATTTTTTTAATTTAAATTCAAGTTGCCAAGGTATAGTACATTAGTTTTTGATAGAATGTTCAATGATTCATTAGTTGAGTATATTGCCCAGTGCTTATCATACCAGGTGCCCTCTCTACATAGACATTTAACTGCAGAGACTCTGAATCAGTAGCTTCTGATTTTTCCACACAAAAATCAA
Source organism: Neomonachus schauinslandi (assembly GCF_002201575.2). Taxonomy (NCBI): domain Eukaryota; kingdom Metazoa; phylum Chordata; class Mammalia; order Carnivora; family Phocidae; genus Neomonachus; species Neomonachus schauinslandi. The sequence continues at coordinate 128,010,714 of NC_058409.1, forward strand.
ATAGCTTTAGGATAGATTTTTTTTTTCTAAACATTTATGGAGAGAGAAGGCCAATCTCATGTATATCCTTGCAGAGAATTGAAGAAACAGAAAAATGTTAAGCTTCTAAAAATAATGTAGTAAAAACAAAAAAGGCAAAAGATAACACAAACATGTTTATTAAAAGATAATATAATATTACATAATGAACCATTTGTTTTTTTACTAGAGATTCTAATTTAATAACAGAAAATTGATCAATATAATTTTACATATTAACAGATTAAAGAAAGGAAACTGTATGGTTGTGACAATACATGCAGAAAAGTGGCCAATACAATCATATGTCACTGAATGATTATAAAGTTAGTAAATTAGGGAAAAAGAAGAAACTATTTTAGTGTAATATTGAGAATGTACAAAAAACTAAAATAAGATGCCATATATGACAAATAATAGGTAAAATACATTATAGCAAATCTAACAAAATAATATTTATCAGAAAATTAAAACTTTATTTAAAATATTAAGTCCTATAAAAGAAATGTTATTTTTATAGAAATATTAAAGATATCAAATGTGACTATGCTTTTTAAACTAATCTATATATTTAATATAATTGAAATCTCAATCCAAACAGAATTATACTCATACATATGTCATAATAAATTTATGACAAAGTTTACACATTATTGGGGATATGGTAGACTGAGAAATAAATGGGAATGTAAAAATCATTATCATTACATGAAAAGGAGGTGAATACTTATCTCACAACATAAACAATTAGTTCAGATGTATCATTGACTTAAACGTACAAGGGAAATATTTATGTTTTTGGGAGATGATGTAGTAGAATAACTTTATGGCTTTGGATGGGGAAGAATTTCTTAAACAAGATTCACAAATTATTTTTTAAAAAGGAAGGAAATTATAGATGAATTCAGTAAATTTAAGAACTTCTGTTAATCTATAGACACCCTGAGTGAAAATAAGAAGCCATGGTGGAAGATATTTTCCACAAATATAACTCACGAAAAATCCAGGAAGAATATTCATGATACATAAGTGAATAAATGTGTGTATGTGTATTTATCAGTAAGAAAAAGACCACGAGCAAAAATATATGAACAGGGATTTTGTAGAAGATGAAACATGAATAATAAAGGCACATTAGGAAGCCGAGGAATGTGAATCAAAACCATAGTGACCAATTTGGTAAACATTTTGAAGTTGGACAGAACCGATTATTGGCAAAGATAGGGGACTAGGGACACCTTCATTAACTGCTTAGCAACTGTTTGTCTTTTTGCAAATTGATGCAGCCACTTTGGAAAATAATTTGGCGTTACTTAATACAGTTGACACATACATATTTTTAGACCCAGCAATCCCACTACTTGGTATATACTCCAGAGACAATCTTGTACATGTGCTTCTGTGGACAGGAAATCAGATTTTTCCTAGCAGCCCTGTATATAAGGATAAAACACTGGAAACCACCCAAATGTCCATCAACAGTTGAATAGACTGCAACTGCAGGCATCAAATTGGATGAATCTCAAAAGCATAAAGTTGACTGAGAACAGAAAGCCCAAAAAGAATATATAATAATTTCATTTATATAAATTGAAAACACAGGCAAAAACTAAGTAACTACATATACAGTTGTATACATATATATACAATTACTACATTGATAGTAAAACCTTAAAGAAAAGAAAGAGATTTTATAACACATAATTCAGGATAAGTGGATACTCCTACCAAATGAAGCTGACAAGGAACAAACAGGGACTTTTAAGGTATTAAGATGAGTTGTGAGTATATCATTTGTTTTATCATTATGATTTAATTGTACATATAACATATACAGCAGTTGTACGTATATTTCCCAATTTCAAAATTTAAAAAGAAAGTCATGTTAATAATATATACACAAATACCAGTGATACTGTAGCCCATTAAAGGGCAGAGAGTTTGAAATTAGGGAAAATCAGGGTTGAATAGTTATTCCACCATGTACTAGGTTTGCGACCTGGACATTTTTAAAAAGGAGATAATAAAATGTATTCTGTAAGGCTGCCTTAAGAACTAAATAAAATAATGAATGTAAAATGCCAGCAGAATGCCTGGCACATAGGTGCTCAGATTGAGAATCAGTATGAAGGAAATTAACTTTCCCTTACTGACAGCAGTTTCAACAGAAGAGAAGTATGTGTTCACTGCAGCAAGTACATTGTAAGAGAAATTGTCAAATTGTGAGTGAAAAATGCAATGGAGTAACAGTTTCCAATAAATAACATTGTAAGAAAGCAGAGTTTCATCCTACTCAGGCATGCATATACATAGGCAGTGGGAGGCCTGAGAGAAGCTGTTCTCTTCAGTCTTCACTGAGACTCTTTCACCCTTAGATGATCTGACATTGTATGCAGAACAAAGTGGCAGATTCATCCCCATGATTCAGGTTGCTCAGTAATGGTTCAGGTGAAAGCATTTCAGTAATGCCATAAAATGGGAACTCATAAATGACGGAGTCTATTATTGGGTGACAAGCTCCAGCCCGGTGACTTTGTTTGTGACTTTGTATAGACTCTGCAGAAACGTTTGCATTGTCATGAGCTTCAGGAGAAAAAAAGAAAGGTAATGAAAACACTGGTCAGCTCATCTAAACACCTCATTTTATTAAAAAACACCTCACATTGTCTGAAGACTAATAAATGGTTTAAAATAGCTAACATGATACTGAGCAATTATATATATTGATGCAACTCCTAAGCAGAGTGAGAGTTCGGTGGGGTGTGTTTTATGGTGTCCTTAATATAAATTAGCTGTTCCTTCCATATTCTGAATAAAGCCACTGAATTTTCTTTCTTTTTTTTTTTAAGATTTTATTTATTTGACAGAGAGAGAATACAAGCGGGGGTGGGGGGCAGCAGAGGGAGTAGGAGAAGCAGGCCCCCTGCTGAGCAAGAAGCCAGATGCAGGGGCCCAATCCCAGGACCCTGGGATCATGACCTGAGCCGAAGGTAGATGCTTAACTGACTGAGCCACCCAGGCACCCCATAAACTCACTGAATTTTCATTCTGCTTTTCTTTTGTATTATAATCAGAATGATGATTAATGGTGTTCTTCCTTATAATTAACTGATTGGCCAAAAGAAAGATATGTGCCAATAGCAAGAACCTATGGCTAATATTCCCTGTAGGAATTGCTTTGGAGTGGGAGGGGAATAAGCTGTATTTTGGCTTATATAATACTGACTCATACAATGGACCCATCAGTGTTCAATCATAATGGAACCTGGTTATGTCATAAATTACTATATTTAAATTTGAATTTATTTGTTGTTGTTGTTGGAGAAATAATGATGCCAGTTTCTATCTAATATCAGTATTATAGGGAACATTGGAATCCTTAGTATCAACCTATATATACTTAAGTTCTGTTCCTGTTAATATTTCATACAATTTCTCCTGGATGTTAATCTCAAATGAAATAGATGACATTCTTTGTATCATGTTTTCTGTGATATGCAAAGAGCTGCCTCATCACTTTAACTACAAAATTTATTTTAAATACTATTTCATATTTTTGCCATAATGACGTAATTGTTTTACCTTTCTTTTTCCTCTCAAGTGTTAATTATTCAGTGTAGGTAAGATCAGGAGTCAAAACCATGGATCCAAATACCTGTAAGTTGTTACTTATTTTGCCTTGATAACCCAGAAATAATGCTTACCTAACAAGGTTTATGTATATATTTTTATATGTGTTGAATCACATTTAAATGATGGGGCATAAATATAACACAGAGGAAAAAAACTAAACTAATTGTGGAGAATTTTAAAGGAATTGGATAAAGAAGGATTTTCTAGGATTAACGATGGATATAGCTCTACATTATTTCTATTTCAATTTTATCACTTTTAGATCTAAGCCAATATATAACAAGATAAGCAGATTTTGAGTTAAGTACCTCAAAACTTGAGGAAACCTTTTTTAAAAATACACACACACAACTCATGAAAAGTGATAAAAAATAGAGGTTTTCCATAGTCCTGTATCTGTTGAAGAAATTAAATATCTGATTAAATAAATTCCCACAACAAAAACAATGTGTTTCTCTGATGAGTTATGTGAAATTTTCAGTGAAAAAAAGAACATGAATATTACACAAACTGTCAAGATCAGAAAAAAGAAGAAATACTTGCTAACTTCAGGTCAATCTCTCTCATAAATGGGTATGCCTAATCCTAAAGATAATATTTTGAGCGATATATATGAATGACCATTCATCATGCACACATTGGGTTTAGTCCATGATTAAAGGGGTTTCTTGTAATTAAAAACTTTATGAATATAATTTCACCTTGATGACTTAATCAGGAGAAAATGTATGAGATCATAACATGAAACACTAAAGAAATAAAATGAAACACCAATAAAAGCATTAGATAAAACGTATTCACCAATCTAAATAAAAAACAAAGTAGTGACAAAGAGAATTTCCATAACCTGATAAAGGATATTTAGAAAATCCAGAAAAAATCATATAAATGTAAAAAAAAATAAGTTTTCTTTCCAAATAAAGGAAGAAGACAAGGAAGCTTACAAATCAATAAGCAAATTATGGAGAATCCCATAAACAAAATGGACAAGATGCCTGATGAAGTACTTAAATCAGCCAATAAATGTATGAAAATGTTCCCATTAATCATGAGGGAAATACAAGACATACAATCATGAGAAAACCAATCTAAAGCAGAGAATGCTACACACACACCTGGTTGCTAAAATTAACAGGACTGATAGTAGCTCATGTATTGCTTAGAAAGATAGAATGTGATAGGTAAAAATGGAAATTTGGCATTGTCTATTTTTGGTACCCATGATCCAGCAATCCCCTCCAATTGTATGTATCAAACAGAAATGTATGCATATGTTCATCAAGAGATAAAACCAAAATGCAAATGAGAGCATTATCTGTTCTTGCTCTAAACTGGAAACAAACCAAATGGTTATCAACAATTTAATGAATAAATCAATTTTGAATATATTCCTATAATAGGAAATGGAAATATAAATGAAATGAATGAACTATTGCTACAAACAACATCCCTGACCAATCTCACCATCATAAAGTCAGCCTAAGGAAGGCATAGACTCACAAGCACCCACATTTATAAACAACAGTACCCTCTACACACACACACACACATACCAAACACAACCAACAAAACTTTCCTATGCTATTAGACATAAGAATGATGGATGGTTATTTGGAGTGATGGGAGCAGGAATGATATTTTGAAGTACTATTCTGTGACCTGTATAGGTGTTATTTAAGTGTCCTTACTATGTGAAAATTAATTGAAGTATACACAAAATTTGTGCACTTTTGCATGCACAATTGGCTCTTGAACAACATGAGTTTGAACTACATGAGTTCATTTATATGCATATTTTTTCAACAAATATATTGGAACACTTTTTGGGGATTTGTGACAATTTGAAAAAACTCACAAACCATGTAGCCTAGAAATATTGAAAAAAGAAAATAAAAGGACATCATGAATGCATAAAATATATGTAGATACTGGTCATTTACTACCATGAAATGTATACAAATCTATTACAAAAAGTTAAAGTTTATCAAAAATTACCTGCACAGACTGCACATGGCACCATTCTCAATGGAGAGAAATGTAAACAAATGTAAAGATGCAGCATTAAATCCTAACTGCATAAAATTAACTGTAGTACATACTGTAATACTGTAATAATTTTATAGCCATGTTCTGTTGCTATTGCAGTGAGCTCAAGTGTTGTATCTCCTTAAAACTCCATGTGATATTAATTATGTTAGTGTGAGCAGTCTGTCTCCCTAGTAATTGTGTATTGCAGTAAAAAGTGATCTCTCCTGGTTCCTGCGTATTCGTCAACATGTTTAGTACAATACTGTAAACTTTGAATAACATGATACCCGCGTGAAGTGCCACTGGTGATGCTGGAGGTGCTCCCCAGAAGCAGAGAGAAGTCATGACATTCCAAGAAAAGTTGAATTGCTTGAAATGGACCCTAGATTGAGCTCTGCAGCTGTGGGTGTCCACCATTTCAAGATAAATGAATTCAGCATAAGGAACATTGTTAAAAAGGGGAAAAAGAATTTGTGAAACCATTACTGCATCTATGTCAACAGGTGTGAAAACCTTGCACTTTTTGTGAAATACCTTTTTGTTTCATATTGAAAATGCAACTTTTATATGGATGCATGATTGCTATAAGAAAGACATACCTATGGACTCTAATATGATTTGAGAAAAAGCAAATTATTATATACCTTAAAACAAATGAAGCTGAAAAATCTAAAGCTGGAGAATTTAATGCCAGCAAAGGATAATTTGATAATTTTAGAAAGAGGTTTGGTTTTAAAAATGTCCAGATAACAGGAGAAACAACTTCTGCCAACCAAGAAGCAGCAAACAAGTTCCCAGAAGCCATTAAGAAAATCAAGGAGGAAAAAGCATATTTGCTTGAAGAGGTTTTTAATGCAGACAAAAGTGCCCTATTCTGGAGGGAAAAAAAAAAAATGCCACAAAGGACATTTATTAGTAAGGAAGTAAAAAGGGCACCAGCATTTAAGACCACAAGTGATAGGCTAGCCCTACTGTTTTGTGCAAATACAGTTGGGTTTATGACCAGAACTGCCCTTATTTATAAAGCTATTAATCTCTGAACCTTGAAGGAAAAAAATAAACACCAGCTGCAAGTCTTTTTGATTGTACAACAAGAAAGTCTGGACAATGAGAACACTTTTTCTGAATTGTTTCCATTGATGTTTTGTTTCTGAAGTCAGGAACTACCTTTCCAGTAAGGGAATTCCTTTTAAAGTTATTTTGATATTGAGCAATGCCCTTGGTCACCCAGAACTCCAGCAGTTCAACACCAGTGGTGTCAAAATGTTCTACATGCTCCCAAATACAACATCTCTAAGTCAGCCTCTAGATTGGAGGTCATAAGTGTCTTAAAGGCTCATTACGTATGGTATTCCATGAAAAAAATTGTCAACACTAGGGAAGAGGACCCCAATAGAACATCATGAAAGTCTGAAGGATTACACATTTGAAGATGCCATTGTCCTTATAGAAAGAACCACGAAGCTCCAAACAGTAAATTCCTTCTGGAGAAAACTGTCTAGACGTTGTGTAGGACCTCATAAGATCTACAACAGAGCCAATCAAGGAAATCATGAAAGAGATTTTGGATATGGCACAAAAAATGGGGCATGAAGTGTTTGAAGATATGGATCTTGGAGAAATTTAAAAGCTAATAGACACCACACCAGCAAAATTAAAAGAAAATGACTTGATGCAGATGAGTCCTTTTGAATGAGTGCCAGACGGTGAGGGGAAAAAAAAGCAAAGAAGAAACCATGCCAGAAAACAAACTGACATTAGACAATCTGGCAGAAGTGTTCAGATTATTCAAAAGTGCTTTGACTTTTTTTACAACATGGATCTTTCTATGATATGGGCACTAACACTAAAGTAAATGATGGAAGAGGACTGGTACCATATAGAAACAATTTTAGAGAAATGAAAAAGCAAAAAAAGTCAGACAGAAATTATGATATATTTATATAAAATTACACCAAGTGTGCCTACCTCTCCTGTCTCCCCTTCCACTTCCTCCACCTCTTCTGCCTCTGCCACCACTGAGACTCCAAGACCAATTCCTCCTTCCTCCTCTTCTTCAGTCTATTCAACATGAAGAGGATGAGGATGAAGACCTTTATGATGATCCATTCTACTTATTGAAGGGTAAGTAATTATTATGCTGTACAGTTAATAAACTCATTTGTTGTGTATGTGTGTGCCTTTGTATGAAAATCTAATAACTGTACCACAAGACATGTGGTGTCGTGTATGAGACATTTTTGTGTCATCATCATCATTGCCTAAGTATTCATTGTGTGTAAGGTACATATGGAAGTGGATAGGGTATCCTTATATGAGCATAAAATGAGCGATTTTTAAGATAAAATTAATATTGTGTTTTTTTTTTTCTGTCTTATAACTTTGCTTTCAAAGTTTTACATTACCATAGAGTATGTCTCTCCTAAGTGGAGAAACTGCATATCAGCCTACAATCAAAGGTGTTTTTAAAAAAAGTAACAATGTTCCCAATACTGTATTATGAATATAACTACTACTGTATGTCATAAAAATTTTTATAATAGATCAAATAAATAATCTAACCTTACACCTAAAAGAACTAGGAAAAGAACAAAGTCCAAGATGAGTAGAAGGAAGGAAATAATAACCATAAGAGCAGAGATAAATGACATAAAGACTAAAAAAATTGAAAACAATCAGTGAAATCAAGAGCTAGTTCTTTGAAAAGGTAAACAAAATTGATAAACTCTTAGCCAGACTCATCAAGAAAAAAAAAAGTACTTAAATAAAATCAGAAACAAGAGAGAAATAACAACTGACACCACAGAAATACAAAGGATTATAAGAGACTGATACAAAAAGTTATATACCACCAAGTTGGACAAGCTAGAACAAATGGACAAATTCCTAGAAACTGAATTGGAAAGAAATAGGCAATCTGAACAGACCAATTACTAGAAATGAAATTGAATCAGTAATCCAAAGCTACCAAAAAACAAAAATCCATGACCAGATGGATTCACACGTTCTACTAAAAATTTAAAGAAGAGTCAATACCTATTCTCCTCAAACTATTAAAAAAATAGAAGAGAAGGAAACGTTTCTAAGAAAGAAAATAGATTGTACAAGGCCTGTTCAAATATCCCAATTGAATATGGTTTGCTAATATTTTGTTGAGGATTTTTGTATCTATGTTCATCAGGGATACTGGCTTGCAGTTTTCTTTTTTGTGGTATCTTTTTCTGATTTTGGTATCTGGGTAAAAAAGGCCTTGTAGAATGTATTTATTCCTGACCTTATTCATTCCATAACTGGAAGCCTGTATCTCCAACTCACCATCACAATCATTCACAATGATGAAGTGGGATTTATTTGGAGCATGCAAGGATGGTTCAATATTCACAAATCAATCAATGTAATACACCATATCAACAAAACAAGGATGAAAATCATACAGTCATCTCAACAGATGCAGAAAAAGCTTTGGACAAAATTAAACATCCATTCATGATAAAAACTCTCAACAAAGTGGGTTTGGAAGGAACATACCTCAACACAATAAAGGCCATATATGAAAAACCCACAGCTAACATCATACTCAATGGTGAAAAACTGAGAGCTTTTCCCTTGAGATCAGGAACAAGACAAGGATGACCACTCTAACCACTTCTATTCACCATAGTACTGGATGTCCTAGCTACAGCAATCAGACAAGAAAAAGAAAAAAGAGGCATCCATATTGGTAAAGAAGGAATTAAATTGTCCCTCTTGTGGATGATGTTATACTATACACAGAAAATCCTAAAGACTCCACCAAAACACTACTAGAAATAATAAATTAGTTCAGTAAAATTGCAGGACACAAAATTAATACCCAGAAATCAGTAGAATTTTTATATACCAATAATTAAGCAACAAAAAGAGAAATTAAGAAAACAATTCCATTTACAATTTCACTAAAAGGATAAAATACCTGAGAACAAACTTAAAGTGAAGAAAGACCTCTACTCTGAAAAATTTAAAACAATGAAAAATTGAAGATGACACAAACAAATGGAAAGATACTCCATGCTTATGGATCAAAAGAATTAATATTGTTAATATTCCCATACTACACAAAGCAATTTACAGATTCAAAGCAATCCCTATCAAAACACCAACAGCATGTTTTACAAAACTAGAACAAGTAATACTAAAATTGTATGCAACAACAAAAGACCCTAAATAGTCAAATCAATCTTGATAAAGAAAGACAAAGCTAGAGGTATCACAATTCTGTATTTCAAGATATACTAGAAAACTGTAGTAATCGAAACAGTATGGTACTGGTATAAAAATAAACCCATAGCTCAATGGTTCAGAATAGAGTCTAGAAGTAAACCAATGATTATATGGTCAATTAATGTAAGACAAAGAAGGCAAGAATATATAACAAGGAAGAGAGAGTCACTTCAATAAATGGTGCTGGGAAAATTGAAAAGCTACATGTAAAAGAATGAAACTGAACCACTTTCTAATATATATATAAATAAATTTAAAATGGATTAAAGACCTAGATGTGAGACCTAAAATCATAAAAATCCCCAAAGAGAACACAGGCAGTAATTTCTCTAACATTGGCTATAGCAACATTTTTCTAGAAGGCAAGTAAACAAAATTAAAAAAAAAAACAAACTATTGGGACTATATTGAAATGAAAAGCTTTGAACAGTAAAGGAAACCATCAACAAAACAAAAAGGCAACCTACTGAATGAGAAGATATTTGCAAACGATATATCTGATATGGGGTTAATATCCCAAATATATAAAGAACTTATACAATTCAACATTGGAAAAACAACCCAAATAAAAAAATGGGCGGAGGACCTGAGCAGACATTTTCCCAAAGAAGTCATACAGATGGCCAATAGACACATGAAAAAATGCTCAGCATCACTAATCATCATGGAAATGCATCACCTTATACCTAAAATAAAATTTAAAAAAAGACAAGAAATAACAAGTGTTGGTGAAGATGTAGAGAAAAAGGAAGTCTCATACACCGTTGGGAATGTAAATTAGTATAGTCACTATGGAAAACAGTATGGAGATTCCTTAACAAATTAAAAATAGAAATACCATATGATCCAATCATTCCACTACTGGGTATTTACCCAAAGAAAACAAAACCACTAATTTAAGAAGATATATTCACCCCTATGTGTATTGCAGCATTATTTATAATAGCCAAGGTATGGAAGCAGCCTAAGTGTCTATCAATAGACAAATGGATAAGGAAGACCTGGTATACACAGACACAGACACAGACACAGACACAGACACAGACACACACACACACACACACACACACACAGGAACACACAGGAATATTATACAGGCATAGAAAATGATGAGGGTGAGATTTTTTTGACAGCATAGGTGGACCCAAATAGCATGATGCTAAGTGAAATAAGTCAGACTGAGAAAGATAAATATCATATGATTTCAGTCACATGTGGAATCTAAAAAAAATGAATGAATAAATAAAAAGCAGAATCAGACCTATAAATACAGAAATAACACTGATGGCTGCCAAAGGGGGAGTGTGGGATGAGCAAAATGGGTGAAGGAGAGTGGGAGATAGAGGTTTCTGGTAATGGAAAGAATAAATCACAGGAATAAGAGGCACAGCATAAGGAATGTAGTTAATGATATTGTAATAGCATTGTATGGTGACAGAGGGTAGCTACACTTGTGGTGAGTATAGCATCATATATAAATTTGTGGAATCACAACATAGTACCCCTGAAACTAATGTAATATTGTGTGTCAACTACATTCAGTAAAACAAAACAAAACAAAACAAGACAAAACAAAACTTTAACAATTACAACCATTCATTAGTATATAGGCTAGGCTACCATAAAGCAATTATATTCCTGTTTTTTTTTTTTAATTCCTGTTTCTTTATTATCAATGCATGAATTGTTGTACCTGTAAATAAATATAAATTTCTTTTTCACATTATCTTTTCATTTTTATGTTAGTGTTAGTAATATGTCTATCATCTACAGTGTTTATATCATAGAAGACAATACTGATGCAGGTACTGACAGATGATTCATCTTGTAAACAGATGACATAAACTTACAGTATTGATAAATACAGTACAGCTCTGTAAGTGTAATTCCTCTTCCTTATGATTTTCTTAATAATACTTTTTTCTCTAGCTTACTTTATTACAATAATACAGTACATAATACATATAACATACAGTATATGTGTTAATTGTTTTATGTTATCAATAAGGCTTCTGGTCTACAGTAGGCTATTAGTAGTTAAGTTTTGGGGGAGTCAAAAGTTATACTGGATTTTCAACTGTGCAGGGGTTGGTGGTCCTAACCCTCATTTTGTTCAAATGTCAACTGTATTTCAATTTAAAAAATATTTTAAAATGATGGTATATGGAAGAGTCACACATTGTACATGGGCACTTTTTTTCACTTAAGGATGATTATGTAAATTTCCTGTAGACAAAGGTAAGGATAGCCAAGAATCTCTGCACAAATAGAAGAAAATGCTATTGATGCACAATGTATCTCAGAATATCTATGGCTTACCCGAGGTAATCTGTGTGAAATCTTTTCACGCTGAAAAATCTTTAGTGTATTCCTTAAAATCAATTTGAGCTTGAAAATTTCAAAACAAACTCTGAAATACAATATTATCATTTTTAAGAGAAATTAATCATGTAACATTTCAAACTTGTAGAGAAGTATATGAAATAATATAGTACCATTCACCTAAATTTATCAGTTATCAATATTTCATGGTAGTTTTTGCAAGGGTATTTTTGTTCAGAAATAAATATGGAGGGGTGCCTGGGTGGCTCAGTTGGTTTGGCATCTGCCTTAGGCTCAGGTCATGATCCTAGGGTCCTGGGATGGAGCCGCATGTCAGGCTCCCTGCTCAGTGGGGAGCCTGCTTCTCCCTCTGCCCCTCCCCCTGTTTGTGCTCTCTATCTGTCTCTCACATTCTCACATAAATAAATAAATAAAATATTAAAAAAAAAGAAAAAAAAGTGTGGAAAGTACTAAAAGCTCATACCACAATCCTCCCCTTTCTTTCTATATCCAGTGTGTGTGTGTGGGGGAATCACTTTTCTAAATTTGGCATTTATCTTCCTTTTGCTAAATCAACATTTATTTTGGTAGATGTTCATTTTGATTTATGTAGCTCTCATTATTTCTGTTGTATGAATACATCGTATTAATATCTTCTTAATAATGGGCAATAAGCTTGTTTTCACTTCTTTAGTGCTATATATAACATTTACAACTTTAAAAATAGTGATATTGTAATAGCATTAGATAGTGACATTTTAGCCACCCTTGTGGTGACTGAAGCATAATGCATAAAGAAGTTGAATCATTATGTTGTATATCTGCAACTAATGTAACTGTGTCAATTATACTCAAACAAAAAGAATCAGAGAAAGACAAATATAATATGATTTCACTCATATATGGAATTTAAGAAACAAAACATATAGGGGAAGGGGAAAAAAGAGAAGGAAACAAATCATAAGAGACTTAATGATAGAGAATAAACTGAGGGTTTATGGAGGGTGGTGGGGGGTGGGCTGAATGCATGATGAATATTAAGGAAGGTCTCTTGTGATGAGCACTGGGTGTTATATGTTATAAATGAGGAATCACTAAATTCTACACCTGAAAACAATTTTACCGTGTATATAAACTAATTAGAATTTAAATTAAAACTTGAAATTAAAAAAAATTAAATTAAAATACAAAATTAAATTAAAAATTAAAAAAAAATTAAAACTTTAAAAGTCATCCAGCACCTTAAAATTAAAATGATTGGTTACATAAACACTGGGAAATGGAGGCAAACTCTGGCTTTTTTTTTTAGCATGTGAAACACAATAGAATAATATATATAAAATTATCACCTGATTTCTAGTTATCAGAAATCAGAATGCTCTGATAAGAAAATTTATTCTTCTATGTTTCTGATCATTATAAATTATATGCCCTTTACCTTATGATAATGGATTTGAAGTGATACACTAGTAAAGAGATATCTACCATTTAGTTCTCGCTTATTTTATATTTATCTGGTCTATGTTGGATATATTTTACTCTTTATCATCATTCACAATGTCACACTTTAAGGTAATTGCCCAGTATACTTGCAATGAGCATAGAATAAAGTATGGGCTTGTCAAAATTCTATGTTGTATTTCTGAAATTAATGTAACATTGTGTATCTACTATATTTCAATTAAAAAAAACATAATTTCCCAAAACAATGAAAAGTTTTTATTACCTACAGAAAGTAGCAGTGTTTTAAATATTATTAAGAGTTAGGTTTCCCTTAGATAAAATATAATAGTATTATATAGTATAAAGGGAGTGAAAAAATATAAATTATTTTTCTTAGTTTTCTTTTTATTGTTTTTGTCACAATGTCCATTTTAGGTTGTTTCTAGTATAATCTTGCTTTTATTCAAGAGACAATATCTGGAGATAATTCCTTTGACATACCACATATTTGTTTTCTTATTAAAAATAGAAGAAAGCATATTTTACTTAAAAATCCCACTTAAAAATTAAAAAAAGGATTTTCAACTGAGTCTAAGACTTTTGCTTTTAACATTGTTTTATTTAAAGACCTGCTATAATTCTGAAAGAACTATAAAAGTCTGTTCAAAAACATTATAATGTAAAATGGACAGAGAAGGACAATGAGATATTTAATTTACCATGGCACAGCCATTGCTGTGAAGAATGGATAATATATTTCAATGGTAATTTATGGGGAAATAACACAGGTGAATAGCAGAGGCAATAAATCTGTTTTTTACCACAGGACTTGTCCTAGGCATTCCTCTTACTAATAAATAAAATAATTTTAGGCCATATGGAGCCGACTTGAAACCCTCTGGTTTGTGGCAATATACAATCAGTTATGATTTAAACAATATAGCCCATTTCCAAAAAAAATTTCTTTATAACAACAAAGAGATAAATCCTTAGGTGAGTATTTAGACCATTACTCATTAAAAAGGTTCAGTTTTGTCTTTATTGATTCTCATTATTAGAAGTCATGTATTTGATTTTCTCTTCCACCTTTTAAAGGCAACATTATATATGGTATATATAACACAAAAAAGTGAAAATAAGCTTACTGCCCATTATTAGGAAGATATTAATATGTTATGATGCATTCATACAACAGAAATAATGAAAGCTACATAAATCAAAATGAACAACCACCATGTGTTTCCCTACCCACATATATCTGCTCATTTATTTGTCCAGCTTCAACTTTACCATGTATTATAAAATAAAACAAACAAATGACATACAATCTATTTTTCAGTCAAGTTTAATTCCTCAGTTTTAGAAATAGAGCAGAATTCAGGAGTTGGAAGAAGGAACTGTTTTTGAGCTGTTTCACATACATGTGCACGCATGCGCACACACACACATACCCACACACTCCAGTCTCTCTCTCTCCCTTCCTACTCACCTCTTGTTCTCATCTTCTCAGTACCCAAAGATAACAGCTCAGGGCACTGCGAATCCGGAAATGCACTCTGTAGCTAATGCGTACTTACTTGCAGTACACATTATTGCAAAATGTGGAGTGAGCACTTTAACTCATGTCTCCTGAGAAACAGTGATTCTAACTGTATACTCAATATCCTCTTTAATTACATTTATAACATCATTTAAAAGAGCTTTGTAGTTTTATGTCATTTGTAAGTTTCCTTTTCCTAAAACTAAGATACGCAATATTATTTTAACTGTAAAAAGTACTTATGTATATAATGCTGCTATTATATTTGTCTCTTTCAAAGTCAAGCTCTGATACAGGTACATGGACCTAATAACATGAACAAGAGATAACTTTGTTCTGACAAATCATATAATCTAGTAAGAGAAGCAGTTTTTAAAACAAAGTTATGATTTCAGGTGGCAAAAGTGCCACTTAGAAGAGTAAAGTATATTGGAGGTCATTTCCACTTCTTTGACAATTAACTACTGATAAAATTGGTATCTTACATATATATATGTGTGTATATATATATGTATATATGTATATATAAATCAATATCAGATCATATATCAGAAATTATATATGTATCTTCTGATATATTTGTATAAATTAGTACTAATATTTGTCTTAGTGAGTTTAAAAAATTAGTGAATATGTGAACAATTGGCTTTCAATGTGTAATTCATACTCCCAGAAATCTTCAGAAACACAGTCCGTTTTTATGTGCAAATAAAACATTTTAGTGAACTATGATTATTCTTTGTATATTCATATTCTTATAACATATACAGATTCCTGAGTTAATTAAGGTTTTACTGAAAAACTTGGAATGGATTATTGAGGGAGCAGGATTATCATGTGGTTATATATAAATCCACGCTATAGCAGACAATCTTTTTTCTACCATGTGCAATAGTAATTTGCTTTTGTAAAAGGAAAAATCAGAATTGACTAATCCTGAAGCTTTTTTAAGAAAAAAATTCAGAATACAATGACTGCATATAACTTAGAATGAATATATGCATATATATGCATATATATGCATATATGCATACATTTCCATTTATTAAACAGTTTTCTACATATCTCTTATTGAAATTCTGTTTTAATGAAATTCCACAAAGCTTTTTCTTAGTTGAGTTGTACACTGGATTTCAATCTTATCTGCAATTATTACAGCTTATTTTCCTTTTTAAGACTTCAATGCAATTTTATTAGGCATTTATGATTCTGTGTTTTTATTTTGAAATAGTTCTTTGATGCTCTCACCTACTAAAATTTTAAGATATATTTTCTACTGAGTATCTTTCAATGAATTAAGGCTACTCTTTCTATATGAACTCTTGTTTGAAATATGGACTCACCAAAAAGACTGCTCATATTTAGCAATAGAAGTAAAGACAAATGAAAATTATATATACATGGAAAATGAGCAAAAGATGTATTATATCACCAACATATATATTTCCATGCCTTCTCAAATAAGGAGTAGTAAATAGACTAGAAATAGGGGTGATATAGAAATCTCAGTCACTCAATTGACTTTATTTTTTAGTGATACAAAATTTAAATTATTCAAGCTGAAGTTATTAAATATTCATAGTGCTTCATATTATAAAGTTATTGATTAATGTCTTTGGTAAAGAACACTATTATCTCTGATTACATCAAGGTCATCCTAAGGAAGAGGACCAAGGCACAAAGTTTTATATATGGAAATATGAGAAGCTAATACATAATTCATATTTAACAGATAACATAAAGGTTAACCCCTTGGAGAATTTGAAGATAATACTTATGTTCTTCTGACAATTCTTTATACTGGCAATTTGGAAAATGCCAGTGTTTTATTACTACCTATTCTTGTACTATGACATGAATTAATGCATACCTGCCTCACTATTCCTATGGGCAAAAAAAGAATTTGAATTATGTACAAGAGAGAGATTTTACAAAACGAAATGAGCCAAAGTACTTTTCCTCTGTATACCCATTAAAAATACTCTGAGAGTAGTCCCTTTCACTTTTAGAGAAAATTGGTACTTCATTTTCACATTCTACCAGATATCTGTTAAACTTTTTATGCCCAATGAAAGAATGAAGATGTTTGGATCAATTCAGATTTTGGAACCATATACATACTGAAATATTTCAACTTTAACTTGGTCTAGGCATGTACTGTCAATTTAAAAAAAAATCAGAAAACTTAAATCCAGTAAGTTTAAATGACTTGTTTAAGGTTTCTACTGTGCATATATTGCTGTTTTATGAAAAATGTTAAACTCCGTGTCATGATTTTTCTCATATATACACATGAAAATAATGTGAACTGTAAGATTAGGTAGGGGAATGAGGTAATGCAAGTAAAAGCATTTGGCACATTTTTTTTTTCACTGTATAAATAGTAGCTCCTCTTTTTGTGGAGGAAATAAATCCAGAATCTTGGCCTCCAGAATTCCTTTCTCTTTCTACTCCACTGCCCTATCACATTTAAGTCAATTAATCTGTCAGTGACATTGGATTGTGGATAACTGTCACCCAAACCCACCTGTTTCTTGTTTATCCATGGTACTGTCTTGGTTAAATGGTAACCATTGGATAAACAATGGAAGAGAGCTCCAGTTATAGAATAAGGGTTATTTTTTTTTTTCCTTTGGGAACATTTTCATTGACATTCCTGTATGATTTTAAATTATGAATTAATTTCAAATATGGTATGAATGGAATTGCTCTATCCAAAAACCATGGAATCCCTTTTTTCTCACATCTCAGAACCTATCCTTCATCCATCCCATTGATAGTATCTTAAAAATACAATGACATTCTGGCCACTTTTTGCTACTTCCACAATCATCTGGCTCATTATATTTTATTTCATTTTATTTTTAAATTTTTTTAGAGAGAGGGAGAGGGGCAGAGGGAGAGGGAGAGAAAGAATCCTAAGCAGTCTGCACACTCAGTGTGGAGCCTCTTATGGGGCTTGATCTCATGACCCTGAGATCATGACCTGAGCTGAAATCAAGAGTTGGACACTTAAAAGATTGAGCCACTCAGGCACCCCGATCATTTGGCTTATTATAGTAGCCTGCAAACAGATGTCTTTGATACTGCACCAGGCATCCTTCAGTATATTCTCAAAACAGCAACTTGTATAATTACTTTAAAACAGAAATCAGATTATGACCCTCTTCTGCATAAAATATTTTGATGATTTTCATTTCACTCATTGCAAGAGCCAGAACTTATACAGATGTTTTATAGGTCCTGTCATATACTCTCTGATTTCTGTATGAACTTTTCTCCTTCTCCTGGGTCATTTCCTCATTTCAGTTTCAGGTGCAATTGTTTCTTTGTTATTATTAAACACGACAGTAGATATGATTTGTTCCATATGTTCTGCATGTCTTTGGTCAGATGCTATCTTTCCTTTGAGGCTTTCCATGGCCATTTTATTAAAATGTTCAAACTCTCTGTGCTCCATAGACAGTTGCAATGCTTAATTTTTACCATAGCACTTCCTACCATCTAATACACTGTATATTTTACATTCTTACTTATTATATTGTATCCTCACTAGAATATTAGTTACAGGATTGAGGTTTCCATAGACTCTTTCAGTGTTGTATTCCAAAGGCCTAGAGCATTACCTGGTAATAAGCAGTTGTTTAAGGAATGAATTTGGAATGGGTACATTCACAGTTTAGAGCTTTAGTATACTAGCTAAAAAAGTCATGAACTTTAGAGTCCTATACTAGGATATGCATCCCATCTTCACCATTTACAATTATGCCACCCTAAACAAATTGTTTGCACTCTCCATTTCGTAGTTTTCACATAACTAATTTGTAGGAAGTGTTGTCTGCCTTAGAGTACCACTAAAAGTAATATTGAGGTAATGTATAAATATAGTTAGCATATGGTTGGACAGTGAATAAATGATTTCTAGTAAATGTTTAAATATTATAGATTTTTTGCTAGAAATAGTGATGATGGGATAGGAATTCAGATTGCAAAATATTCCAGGAATAAATGAAGTCTGGATCATGTTCTTACAATACTCTGTAACCCAGGGAGTAAAATCGATGTGTGGTATAGAGCTCCTCCTTCCGCTTAATCTTCCTTCTGAGAACCAATAGCATTTAGTAACTAATGTTTCTTAACCAAAGGATTTAAATTTATCACAAAATTGTTCTCCATGCTTGAGCCTCTGAAATGAGTTCTTACCACGTGTTTTCACTTCTGCCATTACCTTTCCAATGTATTATGATCTGAAGCCAGAAAATTTGGTTAAAATAAAACATAAAAAAATATGTCTCATTCTAGGATGTTCCACTAATGCCTTGCTACAGAGGATATTCTCAATAAACCTGTGAATAAATGACTTATTCACATGTACTGTCTCAGTGTGTTTTTAGATAACCTCACATCATAATGCATAATGAACTACTTAGGATCTTCCAATTAGGGATTATTTTCTTTATACTGTTTATAAGGAGAGATCCAACAACTTATATATGTGGTTCCACTTCCAGGAGATGATTTTCTTGAAACTAAACTACAGGGTATACTTATCTAAGAGAGCAAAACACTTTTCTTGATTTCTGCCATACATTTGTACTTCATCATTTCTATTTTGTCTAAAAAGTCTCCCCTTTCTAAACAAACAAGCAA
Organism: Neomonachus schauinslandi; assembly: GCF_002201575.2. Classification (NCBI taxonomy): domain Eukaryota; kingdom Metazoa; phylum Chordata; class Mammalia; order Carnivora; family Phocidae; genus Neomonachus; species Neomonachus schauinslandi. Next base: position 128,030,608 of record NC_058409.1, read on the forward strand.
AGGAATGAACAAACAATAAACAGATTAAAAGGCTTATTTACTTTTAAAGCACCAAGACAAAACAGTCTAGGAATCACCGAAAGACTTCAGAGGAATGTCCCAAACATCTGTGCTAAAGCTTAATACCTAACAGCCTTTATTCCTACTGTATTCTGATATCAGAGAAACATAGGTTCTAGGCCCAAGGTTAGTTATTTATTTTGTTATTTTCTATTCATAGAAATGTCATAAAGAAAAACAACAACAGCAACAACAACAACAAACCCTCATGTATTAACCACTCAGCTAAAAATAAAACTATTAATTCGCTTGAAGACCCCATGGGAACTTTTATCAAATTCCCTTCTCTACACATAGAGGAAACAATGACTCTAAATTTGGTAAGTAACATATTGCTGCAATTATTTATAAATTTACCATATGTTCAAGTATCCATACACACAAATGAACAATAATTATGTTTTTAAAAGTTAAAAATGTATATGTCCACCTACATCTTGCTTTGTTTTGTTCCATGTTACACTAATGAGATTCATCCATGCTGACACAAACCTTATCCATTATTTTAAATTCTGTTTAATATTGCATTTACATGAAAATATCACGATACAGTTATTCATTGTTTTTGTCATTGTATTGTCATTTAGCTTTGTTTTTTTTTTTCCTATTGCAAAAAATAACTGCTATGAGTGTGTGTGTATATGCACATACACACACATATATATACATACATATACACTTCAGAACTTCTTTATTACCATGATCATTTTGGGCAGCTATAAAAAAGTACCATAGACTGAGAGGCTTATAAATAAACAACAGAATTTTATTTCTCACAGTTCTAGAGGCTAGAAGTCTGAGATCAGGGTGCCAAAATGGTTAAGTGTCCTCTTCCAGGTTACAAACTGTCAATTTCTTACATACACATGTGGCTGGGCACAGAAAGATCTCTCTGGAGTCTCTTTTATAAGGGTACTGGTCCCATTCCTAATCTCATTATCCCTCCCAAAGCCCTATCTCCTAACACCATCATCTTCGGAATTAAAATTTCAACATACGAATTTTGAGAGGGCATAAACATTCATTCCATTGCAGGTATATCCTAAGGACTATAATTTCAACATCACTGGATGTAGTGGATGTCTCTTATACTACGGCAGATCCTCTCAGCTTCAACCTCTTGTTCCAATCCTGGTCTTCCTTATTTACCACTTTCATGTCGACTTTGTTCAGCTTCGTAAAAATGCAACCGATAGTATCTGTCCCAGGACCTGGGAAGACTTCAGTTTCTGCATTAGAACTTCTCAAACAATGCTGAAGAGATTTCCGGAAAATTTTTGTTTGGTACTTACATATGCATCATTCAGACATATAGGTGAGTTAACACCCATGGGGCAATGCTTGAATAATGGAACCCCTAGAGCCAATGGATAAATATTTCCCTCTTTGTTTCATTTCACTGAATGATCCTGGAGTATCCAGTTACCTAACTTGATAGTGTGCTCTAGATTTGACTCTGTCTTTCCTGGTACATTCATCCTGTTTCTCATTCCTTCTCCACAATCACATTCCCAAACAATTCACTCACACAGTCTGTGCCCTGGGTGGAATGGTAAGGGTGATCTGAGGATGAAATGGCATATGTCTATTTTTTCTCTAAATTAATTGTACTGATTTACATTCTAACCAGCAGCATATAAAATCCCCCCCTACAGCTGAGATGTGGGCACATGACCCTCACATTTATATGTCTAGTGGATATCTCTTCTCTGAACATCAGCTCATTTGCAACTGCCTTGAATGTCAAATAGGCATCTTGAACTTAACAAGTAAATTAGAATTCTTGATCTGTATTTTCTTAATTCTCCTTCCATTCCAGTGATTTTCCACTTTGGAATTTATACCATCATTAACCCATTTTCTGAGCCTCCAAACATGGAGTCATCATCAGCTCTTTTATATGCACCACTCCAATCAATTAGAAAATCTATTCCATTTCACCTTTAAACAGATTGCAAATCTGTCATCTCATATGTGAACTACTAAAATACCTTCCTAATGCATCTGTCTGCTGCCATTATCTTTACTTCAATCTCTTCTCCAGAAAACAACCAGAGTCATCTTTTACAGTATAGTTCAGATCATGGTAGTCTCCTTTCTACCAGATACTTCTGTCACACTTTTATAAAAGCCAAAGATCTAATCTGGCTCCTGGCTACTTCACCAACCTGTCTCTTACCAACTTCTGCCTTGATTACTCTGCCCTATATCACCATCTTGCTTTCCCTGCCACAGGGCCTTTAGACTTAGTGCTCCCTTTGTGAGAAACACTGCTATAAGACATTTCTTCTTTATAGTGACCTCCTCATCAACCAATCGACATTTTAGTGTCATTGCAACATGATTTCGCTGTGCAACAATTATCACTAACCTGTACACATTTAACTCATTTTTCTCATTCTTATCATCTAACTAAACCTTCAGGTAGAATCAAGGTGCTTTGTTTATACTGGTTAGAGTGTAGGCCCAGGTCTAGCATAAGATCAGGAACATACATGATACCCAATTAGTGGCTATTTGAGGATTGAGTGAAAAAAAACTATAACCTTGTGATCCATTCTTGTTATGACAATGTGTGTTCATTATCAATGAAATCATAGGTGGTAGGAAATTTGCATTAAAATGAATTAAACATTGATAAATAGTATAAGACACTGTTGCTTGTACTATTAAATATTAAATTTAAGTTTTTGGATAATACATTTAAAATATACAATTACTGTGTGCAATAAAATGAATTCTAGGGGCTCCTGGGTGGCTCAGAGAGTTAAGCATCAGACTCTTGTTTTCAGCTCAGGTCATGATCTCAGGGTCCTGAGATGGAACCACACATGAGGTTCTGCACTCAACAGGGAGTCTGCTTAAGATTCTCTCTCTCCCTTTTCCTCTGCCCCTCTCCCCCGCTGTCTCTCTGTCTCTAAAATAAATAAATCTTTAAAAAAATAAAGTGAATTCTATGGAAAAATATATGTATATTTAAATTTAGGTAAATGCTTCAATATTTCACTATTAGTAAAAATGGGCATTTATTTATTTTATCCCTCTTTATTACCATTTTCTTTTCATTTTACATTTATGAATCTTTTGATATCTTTTTAAGCAAAAGAGTTTTCCTCATTTATTCAGTTTATATTTGAATCACATTTGAGTCATTCCAAATGGTGAAAACATATCTCACAGTGCAGCCAATAAGTATTCAATGCAGTTTTTTTGAAGAACACATGGAGTAATTATAAAAACAGAACTGTATTGAGCAAGTATCACCATATTTTATCAGTTTGGTAAACATTAAAATGTCTGACAATACCAGATACTGGTGATGTGGAATATGATTCATATGAATCAATACAACCACTTTATTAAACAGTCAATACTAAAGATGTGCAAGCTCTTCAAGTGAGCAATTTTACTCCTAGGTATACATCTGCCTGAATGCATGTATAATAATATCCATAATAGAACTGGTGATAATGACAAAATTTTCAGGAAAAATGGCTATCAAGATTAAAATTGATAACTGAAGACTGTTCACACAATGGGATAATATACATCCACAAAGAATGTAAAAAAATATAAAGTATAATAGCAAACCAAACCAAACCATCTATCTCTATAGAAATAGGTAATAAAATTAAAAACAATTGTAAGAAAAAAATATTACAAAAGTTGGGGTGGAAGTGACATCAAGGAGGAGTACAAGGGACCTGTGGCTGAGGAAAAACACAACTAGAGTTGCTGTGGGTACTGACAATGGTCTTTTTGTTGTTGTGTGTAATGATGCATGAATTTTTCCTACATCACTTAATTCAATTTAAGCTTATTGAAAAATTCTAATGATCTATTCAAGAAATAGTGAAATAAAAAAATTACATATTAGGGTCCTAAAAAAGTTAATGTAATTTTAAATTGCTATTGAAATCCAATGCAGGTCTGAAGGCCCAGTTGATACGTCACTTAATGAATACCACTCCATCTTCCACCTCATAAAAATATTGCTCTCTCCTCAGCAAACTCTTCATATTAAGTGTAATTTGTCCAATTATACTCCTTACAAATATTTTTAAGGTGTTGTATTTATTATGGTCTTGGTAAGAGGCAGAAGGCAAAATAACCTTGGATCATGAGGAGAATTTAATAGACATTTTACAGAGGTATGAGCAGGAGGAAGGAGACAAAGGATGAAGAGGCTCCCTATAATGGACAATGGAAGGAAGGCTTCCTAGACCTGAGATTAAATGGTATTAGGAAAGCCCAGAGAAAGATGAAAGCATTGAGGTGAACAGCAGCAAGAAAATGATATTGGTGAAAGGATGCACTAAATAGCAGATGTGTAGCCTTGGAGTGGAAATATGTAGAAGATAAACCTCAGTCTCTCTGTCATTCTCCTCATCAGCAAAACCCAGTTAGAAGAGTAATGCAAGAGGAATTCTTCATCTCAGGAAACAAACTGAGGGTTGTTGGGGTGGTGAGAGATGGGAGGGATGAGGTGGCTGGGTGATAGACATTGGGGAGGGTATGGGCTATGGTGAGTGCTGTGAATTGTGTAAGACTGTTGAATCACAGACCTGTACCTCTGAAACAAATAATACATTATATGTTAAAAAAAAAAAAAAAAAGATAGCCAGAAGGGAAAAATGAAGGGGGGGAAATCAGAGGGGGAGACGAACCATGAGAGACTATGGACTCTGCGAAACAAACTGAGGGTTCTAGAAGGGAGAGGGGTGGGGGGATGGGTTAGCCTGGTGATGGGTATTAAAGAGGGCAAGTGCTAAATGGAGCACTGGTGTTGCATGCAAACAATGAATCATGGAACACTACATCAAAAACTAATGATGTAATGTATGGTGATTAACATAACATAATAAAAACAACAACAACAACAACAAAGAGAAACTGGGTGATCCAAACTCAATCTATTAGGACAGAGAATGGATTAGATAGACACATAGCTCATGGGTCTTCACCTTCTATAGAATGTACAATACATCAGTTATAAAAGTTAATATGGTATTCCACAAATAGTAAGTGTTGAATAATATTTTTTGAACTTAGTAAAACTCTACATATTTTGTACACTGTAGCATTTTTTTTTACTTCCTAGGTTGTTCAGAATATAAATATCTTGAAAGATTTTGAGACCTTTCCATATGTGTCTAAAAGTATTAATACTTGCTTTTCCTGGGGCCATTGTTTGGCCATTTATTTTTTTCTAATTTATATTTTTTAAATCCAGTGTCCATTAGTAAGATGAATTGTTGGTTGACATATTTTTTAAAGGCTAATGAGCCATTCGTGGGAATAGCAATTTCAAAGAAACAGGTTCTCAGGTAACTGGCATTGAAAAACATAATCAGAGAATGATAAATTGCCAAGAACCACTTACTGCCTTCTTAAAACTTTATGGAAACAGTCCATGACTTAATTGAGATTGAGAACTGTCTGGCATTTACAAAAAATGTATCACATAATGAAGGGTTCATATTTATTTATTCCAGGCTTCCATAAGACTTCTAGGTTGTTTCCTTGGTAAAACAGTAGACCATGTTTTACCAGATCCCCTAGATTCTCTCTGGAGATACTTGGGAGCATATGTGTGCTCTGATGTTTACCTTCCCTACCCCTTATTCAGTCTTAAGGAGATGAAGTGATGATAGTGATCAAGAACAAAAACAAGGACACCTGGGTGGCTCAGTCGGTTAAGCGTCTGCCTTCGGCTCAGGTCATGATCCCAGGGTCCTGGGATTGAGTCCCGCATCGGGCTCCCTGCTCCGCGGGGAGCCTGCTTCTCCCTCTGCCTCTGTCTCTCTCTCTCTCTCTGTCTCTCATGAATAAATAAATAAAAATCTTTAAAAAAAAAAAAGAACAAAAACAGTATGTACACAGAATGAAGAATCATAGGCATTTATGGAGTTTATTCTTCTGTTATCAAAGATAATAAATCATTTTGTCAGGCTTTTCTTCTTTTATGAAAAATGGAAGCACAGATAACTCTCTTGGATTTTATTCATCCTCTTTTTTTTTCTAAAAATACACGGTATGGATTTTGAGATCCTCTTTTTTTTTTTTTTTTCAAAATCCATGGTATCCATGGTATGGATTTTGAGAAAAACAATTTCTAATGTAAGTTCAGTGGTTCTTTTTTTTTTTTTTTATGGGTACTGTTTCACTATATATAGTTGAGGTGATTCATTAAACATACTCTTCACCATCTTCTATTATTCCCCATAACATTATTTTTTTGATTCAAGAGATTACCCTATAGATGGTCAGAGTTCACTGTGAGGTCTTTGAAACATGGGTTATAAATTAATACATGTTAAATAGCTTGCTGAAAATGTTGTGCTATATATAGGTCTTCAAAGGCTTTTTCAAATTATGATTTCATTGAACTGAAAAAGGGGTCTGAATACTAATGTTTAGGGAAATTTCCCAAATTTCCCAAGTAGGATTATGAAATATCATGATGGCTAATGTCATAGTTTTTATATTATTATTCTGGTTAGAATTTTATAAAATATAAAATATAGACTTATATAAAATATAAATATTCATAAATCTACATTTGAATATTTCATAATTAAAATATAAACTATTGCCTATCCTGAGATCCTATAAATAAAAATGTGAGCTCATAAATAATAATTAATTAGGCTAATAATTTTCCATCTTATATGAGATTAAACCTATTGCTTTCTGGAAGGAATAAAATATTAACAAAAAGAGATTACCCTTAGTGCAGACATTAAATTTGAATATCATAAATTCAGATAGAAGTTTAATACATATGGCTTTTTCTTTCCCATGATTCATTTTTCTGCACTCTTGAAGAATACCCACTTTAATATTTGGAGCTCCTCTGCAGATTCTGCACATGGTATTATACACATTCTCATTCCTCTTACACTAGTCCCTATTCGCATTTGGACCCTCAAATATTCTGCATCTACACTTCTTAGTTCTTTCCCAAATGCTATGCAGTTTTCTTCCTCAGATATTATCTTAAATTTTACAGGCTCTCCCATTATTAGGTCCCTCATTTTTAAAGATGATATAAATTTCAGTTTTAAGCTTGAATCTAATTTGTGATATCCCCAATTCCGCATATTCAGTATTAAGGTGCAAGCTAGAAGAAATGCCAGAAATCCTATAAATCAATAGCTTCGGTTTACTAATGAAAAAACTGGAAAAAGGAAGTTACAATGTCAAACTGTGAGTTAGTATATACACTCCAGTAGAGAGAACTCCTGTAATGTTATAGTGTATTATATTTTGTCCTGTAAGGTTTGATTTAAAAAAAAAAAATGGACATTAAACCCTCTAACATTTGTGTCTTTTCATATTAAACATTTTTTTGTGAAAATCAGAATATAGAGTGTTTTAGGAATACAATAATTAAAAATATTAAAAATCTTCAACTGCACTAATTTTCTTCCCATACCTTTGATTTTAATCACTCTTTATAGAAGGAAGTCTACTTCTGTCAAGATAATTAGAAATTGGAAGGAAACTAACACACTGAATGATTAAGTAATTTGAAAGAATTATAAATATACTTATAAGTATAAAATCTGTGAGTGATCTTGTAAGAATTAGAATCAATTTCTATTTCCAAATTTGAGTCAAAGTTAACTATGATGGATCTATTACAATATGCCAACTAACTTTACATGTTTGAAGAATATGTGTGTATAATTTTGATTTTGATTTTTCTGTATTATGTAGCAAAATATAAAGAGGTTATACTATAATTATGTTTAAAACCTTATTTTTTTAAATAAATTACAGGTTAAGTCATAATAACAGGCCAAATAATACTTAGCTCCTGAATATAAACAAAGTATAGAGTGGCATAAATCTTGCAAGCACAAAAGTGGTAAAAACAGCAAGATTTAGAGGCTCTAGTATGAGAGAGATATATAGTACCAACTGCAGTAATCTCAAAAATTTATATCCCAAAATGTGCAGACTTGATCTTATTTTTCAGTCAGTGTGTTCTGTATGGAAGATGAACATGCTCATGACAATGGAGTATGATTTAGAAAACTAGATCCTGCTCAGAGGAATATAAAATGTGATTATATACCGTACTTCTGTGCAAAATTTTAAACAGAATTTAATAAATCATTTTGAAACCTAGATATATTTGTGGAACAATGACATCACTTTTAAATTATATGTGTTTTGTAAATGCACAAAATTAATAATGTGTTTTGTGTATATGTATTACTTTGGAAAGAAACTACTAAGAACTATATTATCAGACAAAACAGTCTTTGAAAATTTGTGTGCTACAGGGCAATTTGTCACTTCATTTTAATGGAATGTTCCATACTGAAAATGTGTAACTGCTCAGAAGAGGAATAGAGTGTAAATTTATTATCTGAGAAAAGAAAATTAATTGACACAGACCAAGAATGTAATGGAATTAGACCCATGTGGAATAACTGAGAAATTCAGGAACTGTATCTAAGCTCTATGGAATGATAAAATTACATGCAGAAAAATTGAAATATGTCATTTTTGAACAAAGCTCAGGATTTCTCAAAGGAATGGCATATAAATTAATTAAGGCTTCTTCATCTCCAAGACCATCTGGTCTTAGAACAAAATAGAACATGTCTCTTCAGGTACAAAACGTATTTTGTGTTGGCTTTTTTATTATTATTATTTTATTTTATTTTTTATTTTATTATTATTTTTTTAAAGATTTTATTTATTCATTTGATGTTATTATTGTTTTAAGTAAATACCATTATTGAGAGAATTGGCTATTATGGAGATACAGTTTTAAAAAAAAGATTTAGATATCAGGGCAAGATGTAAAAAAATTTATTCAGTCTAAAATGATTTATGGAATATCTATGTGGTAGGTCATGTTCAAAGAACTGGAGGTGGAGACATCTATTCAAAATGGAAAATTTGATAAGACTGATTATCAGGTAACTAATTTGATAGAAAAAATAGCTAATTTCCAATAGCTCCATTTACTATGAAAATGATTCAAAAACAAGCAGAAAAAAGAAAAGAAACAGTAATGACAAAGCCATGGTGTGTTAATGAGTTTGCCAGGTTTTGGTAGGCAGAATATAGTCCAATGTGGCTGAAGGACAGTGAGAGTCAGAGAGATGTGGTATAGATCATGGTTTAGAAGATCATGCAGTGTTTTCAATCACAGTATTGCTTATATAAATGTAGATTGAATTTTGGATAAATTGTTGGATTGATTAGTTAGTGGTTAGAAAAGAAACATCTTATTCTATATTTAATTTCTATGGTGTTTTCTGCTAATGGTAACTTGTAAATCTGTGACTCGTTTTCTTTAATTTGACCATTTCTGAAATTATGTCTCTGAGTATGGAAAAAGATTTTCTTTATGGAGGCACAATTACTGCCTCCAGATAAACACAGAGCTTTATGACTTTTAGCATTATTTTCTAAATTATATAGTATAATGCTATTTAGCACATCGAATAGTAACATTGTTAGTATAAATGATAGCTTCTTTAGGCTTCTTAAACAAGATGAAAATTTGAATTTGTAAACGTCAAGTCTTCTTGATTAAAATAAAGACATTTGTTCACTTTTGTTCAATTTTTAAGTCACTCCAAAATGTAAAAACAATGAAAACCAAGCAGAAATATCTTGAAAACTATTATAGTTTCCCGTAAGACTTTGTTTTTCCAAAATTAGTTTTATAAATATCTAATTTATAGGTAAGACAATGGCTTAGTAATGAAATTACTGTTTTTACAGGTGTAGCCATTTCAGTCAGATCCAAACTAGCTATCACTAAATAAAGAAAAGATTAATTTGTCTTCACTAAAATACATGATCCCCCCCCACCCCGAAGATTTGAAATATAATTTATGTCAAAATTTTTCTTTTTCTTTGCAGATTTAGTCATGCAATTTTAGTCATTACCATGGAAAGGTAGACTTTCGGAATATCCAGAGAATTTATGAAATTAGATGGAGGTGGCATGGGCTTTAAACATGGCGAACATTTATAAATTGTTGGCCAATTGGAGAATTCATCTGAGAATGGTGGGTTACATTTACAAGAATTCTGAGAAACACAGAATTCTATCCACAATTCAATGGGTAATAATTATGGGAATTTGAGGGCAAAACTTAACCCATCTGTTCAGGGATTATCAGGATCCAAAACAGAATGAATTGTCGGTTAAAGGTGGATCCAGAAATGGCTAAGCTAATGAGGAGCTATTATTACTCCTTTCAAATATAGAATGAATGAGCTCCTATAATTTATGTTATAGTCACAAACTGAGAGTGCTAAAATCAGAGTCTTTGACTCCAAAGACTTTCTTTTTCCCCCCTATATTGTCTAAATAATGAAAAATAAAGCACTGCTACTTTTTACAATCACTCAAATATTCTCCGTGCTAAGCACTTTAAATATATACTCACATATGTGGACATATAGTAAATCCATTTCCAACTGGTGTTTTCTACTTTAGAAGGTTATTAATTATTGATTAAAAATTTTTAATATAGGGAAGCTTATTCAAATTATCTGTTTTTCCTTTGTGAGTTTTGGTTGCCTGTGTCTTTCAAGAAATTACTTCATTTTATCTAGGTTATTAAACTTAGAAGCCTAGTGTTGTTCATAATATTCTTCTGTTATCCTTTGAATGTCCACAGTATCAGAGGTAATGACCCCTCTTTTATTTCCAATATTAATAATTTGTGTCTTCTCTCTTATTAATTTACCTGGCTGGAAGTTTATCAGTTTTTACCTTGCCAAAGAATCGACTTAATTGATTTTTTTCTATTGATACTGTTTTAAATTTCACTGATTTCTCTCTAATTTTTAAAGCATTTCCTTCCTTTTGCTTACTTTCATTTTAATTTGTTCTTCTTTCTCTCATTTCTTAAGGTGGAGGTTTAGGTTATTAATTTTAGATCTTTTTTTCTTTCAAATATATGCATTCATTCAATACTATAAATTTCCCTATAAGCCCTGCTTTCACTGCACCCCACAAATTTTGAGAAGTTCTATTTTCACTTTTATTTAGTTCCAAATATTTAAAAAATTCTCTTGAGATTTATTCTTTGACTTATATATTATTTAGAAATGTGTAGATTAATCTCCAAATATTTTGGAGTTTTCTAGGTATCTTTCTGTTATGGATTTCTAGTTTAATTCTGAGGTCTCAGAACATATTTTTTATTTCTTTCTTTTTATTTTTTAAGTTGTATTTAATGGCCAAGAATGTGGTCTGTCTTGGTAAATAGTCCATGTGAGTTGAAAAAAATGTGTATTATTTATTGTTGGAAGTATTCTATAAATGTCAATTAGGTCCAGTTGATTGATGGTGTTCTTCAGTTCAACTATGTCTTCACTGATTTTCTGCGTGCTTGATATTTTAATTACTGATAGAGTACTTTTGAAGTTTCTAACTGTAATAGTGGTTTCATATATTTCTCCTTGCAGTTTATCAGTTTTTTTCTTGCATCTTTTGACAGTCTATTGTTGGCACATGCACATTAAGAGTTGCTGTATCTTTTTTGAGAATGATCCTTTCATTGTTATGTAATGTCCTCTTTATCACTGATAATTTTCTTTGTTCCTGACTCAGCTTTGTCTGAAATTAATATAACTACTCCAGCTTTCTTTTCATTAATGTTGGCATGACATATCTTTCTTCATCCCTTTACTTTTAATCTATGTCTGCCTTTATATGTAAGGTGGGGTTTTGTAGACAACATATACTTGGATTTTGTTTTTTATCTACTTTACAGTCTCTGTCTTTTAATGGATGTATTTAGATCATTGATGTTTAAGTTATTATTGATATATTTGGAATAATACCGACTATGTTGTTACTGTTGCCTTTATTTTTTTTCATTTTTTTCTGCCTTCTCTCATTTTAGTTGAACATTTTATGTAATTCCTTTTTTTCTTCTCTAGCGTTATCAATTAAACTTCTTTTATTTTTAAAATCATTTTGTTGTGGTTGTCCTTGAGTTTGAAATATACATTTTACAACTAAAGCAAGTACACTTCACATAACAATATACCACTTCATAGGTATTCAAGTCTTTATAACAGTATTAAGGAATCCCTCCTTCCCATGAATTATAACAATTATGACATTAATTATTCACTTACCCGTAAGATATAATCACTGAATACATAGCTGCTATGGTTGTTTTAGGCCAACCCTTATCTGTTAGCTTAATTGAAAGTAAAATAATAAAATATTTTAGTTTACTTTTATTTATTCTTTACGTAATGTTCTTCCCTTGTGTATGTAAATCTGAGTTTCTGACCTATATCATTTTTCTTCTTCCTGAAGGACTTTTTCCAATATTTTTTGCAAGGCAGATCTACTAATGAAAAATTCCTTTAATTTTTGCTTGTCTGAAAAATTCATTATTTGTCCTTCAATTTTGAAGGATAATTTCACTTGATACAGAATTCTAGGTTGGTGCATATGTGTTTTTTTCCTTTCAACACTTTAAATGTATAATTCCACTCTCTTAGTTTCATGGTTTCTGAAGAGAAGTTCAATGGAATCCTGATCCTTCCTTCTGCACAGATAATTTATCTCCTCCTCCCCTGGCTTCTTTCAAAGTTTTCTCTTTGTCTTTGATTTTCTGTAGTTTGAATATGATATGCCACTCTAGTTACAAGTATCGGTGTAAGTATAGCTGTAGGTGATACAGATTTGATATAGATGTAGATATTGTTTTAGATGTAGATATATTCTACTCAGTGTTCTCTGAGATTCCTGGATCCATTGTTTGGTGTATATCATTAATTTTGGAAAATTCCCATTCGTTATTGCTTCAAATATTTCATCTTTTATCTTTTTCTTCCCTTTCTGGTATTCCTATTAGACATATATTACAACTACTATAATTGTCCCACGGTTCTAATATTCTATTCTGTCTTTTGTACTCTTTTTTCCTCTTTGCACTTCAGTTTTGGAAAATGTATTGACTTTTCTGTAAGCTTACTTATTCTTTCCTCGGTCATTTCTCAGCAAATGTCTGAACCCATCAACGACACTCTTCATTTCTGTTACAGTGATTTCGATTTCCAGCATTTTTCTTTATTCTTTCTAGATTTTTTCTGTTTGCATTACCTGTTTGTTCTTTCATATTATATATTTTTCATTAGTATACTGATAATTTTTCTCTTAAACTCCCAATCTGGTCATTTTAACCTCTCTGCCATATTTAAATCTGGGGGTCATGCTTACTCGGATTCTTCAAGTGTTTCTTTTTGTCTTTTAGTATGCCATGTAGGTTTTGTTATTGTTGGAAGTGGGACAAGTTGTACTACATAAAAGGATCTGAGGTAAATAGGCCTTTAGTGTGAAGGTTTAGGATTTTCTGGCTAGGAGTTAGGCTGAGTTTATAGTTGGTTGTATCTGTAGGGGTTAGAGGCTAAATTTTTTTTCCTGTGTCCCTTGTTTTTATTTCTCTTATTCTCTTGTCTTTTGGTGTCCCTAGAGGCTCCATTTTGTTTTTAAATTAGCTGACGTACAGTTGACATATAATATTAAATTAGTTTTAAGTATACAATTCTTAAACTCTGAGACATACAGTTCCTTCTGCTGCATTCCTTTGCTATCACATAGCACTACTGAGGCAGTAGCAAGGTGTGGGGTAAGGGGAGCGTACTGCAGTCCTATTACTGGGGCTCAGTCTTATTGAGCCTGTGCCTCTGAGCTGTGACCTTCACAAATGCTTGTTTCCCCTTCCCTTCCTTAGATGAGACAAAAAGTCTAGTGGGGCAGACTTCGGTATTTCTCTTTCCACATGTAGAAAGCTACACTGGGCTGGAGTTGTATATTCTTTTCTCCTAGGTTGCTTAGGCTGCAGTAAAATAGTTTCCTTTTAGGACAAGCCACATTAAGACAAGTAGAATGGTATTACATTTTTTTAATTAATTTTTTTATTGTTATGTTAATCACCATACTTTACATCGTTAGTTTTAGATGTAGGGTTCCACGATTCATTGTTTGTGCATAACACCCAGTGCTCCATGCAGAACGTGCCCTCTTTAATACCCATCACCAGGCTAACCTATCCTCCCACACCCCTCCCCTCTAGAAACCTCAGCTTGTTTCTCAGAGTCCATCGTCTCTCATGGTTCATCTCCCCCTCCGATTTCCCCCCTTCATTCTTCCCCTCCTGCTATCTTCTTCTTCTTCTTCTTTTTTTTTCTTAACATATATTGCATTATTTGTTTCAGAGGTACAGATCTGAGATTCAACAGTCTTGCACAATTCACAGCACTTACCAGAGCACATACCCTCCCCAGTGTCTATCACCCAGTCACCCCATCCCTCCCACCCCAACCCCCACTCCAGCAACCCTCAGTTTGTTTCCTGAGATTAAGAATTCCTCATATCAGTGAGGTCATATGATACATGTCTTTCTCTGATTGACTTATTTCGCTCAGCATAATACCCTCCAGTTCCATCCACGTTGTTGCAAATGGCAAGACCTCATTCCTTTTGATTGCTGCATAATATTCCATTGTATATATATACCACATCTTCTTTATCTGTTCATCTGTTGATGGACATCTTGGCTCTTTCCAGTTTGATTATTGTGGACATTGCTGCTATAAACATCGGGGTGCACGTGCCCCTTTGGATCCTTACATTTGTATCTTTGGGGTAAATACCCAGTAGTGCAATTGCTGGATCATATGGTAGCTCTATTTTCAACTTTTTGAGGAACCTCCATACTGTTTTCCAGAGTGGCTGCACCAGCTTGCATTCCCACCAACAGTGTAGGATGGTTCCCCTTTCTCCGCATCCCCGCCAACATCTGTCATTTCCTGACTTAATTTTAGCCATTCTAACTGGTGTGAGGTGGTATCTCATTGAGGTTTTGATTTGGATTTCCGTGATGCCGAGCGATGTTGAGCACTTTTTCATGTGTCTGTTGGCCATTTGGATGTCTCCTTTGGAAAAAATGTCTGTTCATGTCTTCTGCCCATTTCTTGATTAGATTCTTTGTTCTTTGGGTGTTGAGTTTGATAAGTTCTTTATAGATTTTGGATACTAGCCCTTTATCTGATATGTCATTTGCAAATATCTTCCCCCATTCTGTCGGTTAGCAAGGGCAAAAATGAACTATTGGGACTTCATCAAGATAAAAAGCTTTTGCAAAGCAAAGGAAACAGTCAACAAAACCAAAAGAATGGTATTACATTTTGAAATGCTGTTTCAAAGTGGCTACCCTTCCTCTCCCCCTGCTGGAATCCCGTGGAGACTTTTCTCCAATCTCCATTGTAAGGACCTGGTAGGCTGCTACAGGTAAAACTAACAAAAGTTTGGGGGCCCCTTAAGGCTGGGCCCATTTATAGTTTTTAACCCTGCAGCTAGTTCATATTAAAACTCCAGCAATTTGTCAATTATAGCTTATTTTTTTTATCTCATTACTGATTCCAGCTGAGGTTTCAGCTGCTGACCTACTCTGATTCTCTGTATCCCTATGTCTGTCTCTAATGAAGTGATTTGCTCTGTGACTTCAAATTTCTGATAGATGTAAAAAGAGTGGATGATTTTCAGCTCATTCAGCTTCTTTCTTTTGTTAGGATGGGAGTGACAAGTTCTTTGCTTGTTATATGCTGGACCAGAAAGGAAGTTTTATAATCTGTAATGCTGGACTTAAACCCCTGAATTTCTGATTCATTAGGTCTAGGATAAGACCCAAGAATTTGTATTTTTGATGGGTTCCGATGTAATATTGATGATCCTGGTCTAGGACCACGTTTTTAGGAACACTCTTCTTCACTAATGTACATTTTTGAGTAGTTCCTTAAGAAAGAAATAATAGTAAGCAAATTTCTTGAGCGATCCCTCCTTTCATAAATCATTCTTCATTTTGCTACATATGGATATCCAAGTATATATTTCTCTGATCTGTATTTTAGCAAACCTTACTGAATTATGGTCTTTCTTCATTTAGTGTGCTGAACTTTTAGAACACCCTTTCAACATTCCAATCTGGAAACTTATGCCCTTAATTTTTTTTTTTTTGATGATTTCCCCCTTTTTGTATTTTTGGTTATTTCTTCCTAACCTTTTTTGTTGGTAGTGGTATTTGTCCTTCCCATATTGATTGCTTTAATTTCTGATTTTAACTTTCCTCTTTCTCATCTCATTATCTTTGAGGTTTGTTTCCTCTAAGCTTTTCTTGACTTTATCTTTAATTAGCTAATGTTTGACTGTCCTACTTCCTTTCTCTCTCTCTCTCTCTGAACTCTTTCCCATATTCTTGTTATTGTATAGCTTTGGACTCTTACATTTGTCCAATAATGCAGCCAGAGAAACTAAAGTTATCAGAAGACTTCTTTGAATTGGAATAGACTTTTAAAGAGGAGGAAATTCTATTATCAAACTAATTCCTAGAAAACGTTACATCTCATGGACCTGTAGAGAAACTAAACTGCAAAAAGCAAAAGGAAGGAAAGACAGTTGGATAACATATCTTTGCTTTCTATGCCCATTGGGGAATAATCAACTAGAATGTGCCATATGGTTTCAAAAAGGATAAATCAAGATTTTGCATTTCTGTAAGGAATCAAATATTCTATCTTTTTAAAAAATGATGAAGAGAAAAAATGCTTCTCTTTCAAGGGAAGATGGAGCAAAATAAAGCCCAGGAAAGAGGTAGAACAGAGATAATTCAGAGATACTCTTTTTTCTTAGTTGTGACTTTTAATGCTTTATATGGTCAATCTAGTTCTTGTTCCACTAATTAGCATAGGTATAGGCATAGGAGATGCATTTTGATTTCATCTCAGTAAGTGGGAGCATTCATTTGGAGACTTACAGCAGGCAAGAACTGGATATAGCTAAGTTGGAAAAAATGAATTAATTGTAGGTCCAGGTTAGATATATATATTTTTAAGCCATAAGTTCTAGGAATAAATCTATTTATATAACACGTTCCCTTGTTGGGGGGGAAACATTTAGAATGAGAGAAAAAAAAAAGAACAGAAATATGAAAACTTAAAGATGTTAGACATAATGGAAAGAAATGCAAACTAGAAATACTGACATATTTAGTTTACATCTAACTTGTAAGTCATATTTGTCCTAAGATTTGTATATGTATGTGCCTAGCTGAAAACAAAATTTGCAGAATCTCATAAAAATCCTTTTTTGAAGAACTAAGGAATCCACTACATAATAGTCCATAACAGGAGTAAACTTCAGTTTAAAGAATGTGATAGCATCACAGAGAAGAGATAATTTTGAGTTCAGCATAAATTCTGTAATTCAGATTGTCCCTATGTACTCATACCTAGGACTAGGTTTAGATACTATGGGAAATGTGGGATTATCCACTTGGCAATGGAAACACAGATATGTTTGATCCAAGTTAGCCATAATTCACTGAAGTAGAGCTAGGAAGTTGGCTCAGATGTGCCATTAAGTACATAATCTACTTGGGACATGAAAAAAGCTTGAGAGTCTCTCTACAGTGTCTAGAGCTTGAATACACACATTTCAGAAGTATTAGCAGGGATATTTCACTACCTGAAGAAAATATGACTGCTGTGGAAAATAAAGAGACCACAACCTATGGAAAGTGTGAAACCCGAGACAAAGAGAAAGCCCTGATGACTTTTACACTTTTGATTCTTATAGCACCTTTATCCTTGACCTTTTCCATGGCTTTACTACTTAACCTATCCTGTGTGTGCATGACAGATGAATTGCCTTTGGCTTAAGCATGAGAGTTGTATTCCGTCTCTTGCATCTAAGTTATTTCTAACTTAAATGAAATTGCAGCAAACTAAAAAGATAAAGAAACAAAACCAGACTATGGCAATGCTAATAAACTTCAACATGCTTGCAAAAAAAAAAAAAAAAAAAACAACTGATATTGATGACAATTTTTATCATCTACCCTCCCCCAGATCATCCACAACCTTGCAATTCACGTTAGCAGGCGATATCAACAATGGCAATACTACCTCTTGAGAAGTAGCTATGTTGGTAGAAGTATCTTTATCAGATAAATATACTGGGAGTAGATTCTCTTGGGACAAACACTGGCATTGCAGACATCAGAAATCCACATTGTAGATAGCCTTGGGTGTGGGTTAGTATTCACTAGTTCCCTGGGGAAGACTGCAGCAACCATATCAGCAACAACACCTTTTAACAATGTGGGTGCCGAAGCATGAATAATTAGGGCTTGAAATTGGGAGAGGAATTTTTCCCAAAATCATGTTCTCCTTAGCAGCAGAAGAAAACAAAATGTTGCATTTGAACTCGGTATCAAGAGGACTTAGAATTGTTTCCGTTACCCAATTATCCCCCAGAATTTTGTGGCACAATAAATATGTCTTACAATGAGGTGGTTAGGAATATTTTAGGTAATAAATGTAAACTAATGATTCGTTTCTTAAGCAGTGTAAGTGATTATTTGGAAATATATAAGCATTATATAGTTTGAGATTCAAGATTGCCCAAAATAAAATGGAGTGAATTCTATTTGGGAAGGCTGAGGGCATAGTTTCTTAAACTGACTCTTTAGAAAGCAAAATATTTTCAAGTTGTATATAATTCCTGGTAGTTTGAATCAAACTTGCTAAATAGTATTTTCCAAAAGAGAGATCACAGCTTATTTTTTAAAATAATATTAATCATTAATTATGCAGTTATCTAGACACAATTTTTTGTGAACTTAGTAAATAAATTTAAGTGTTTGGCTATTTTTTGTTGTTTTTAACATATAGAGAAGAAGAGAAAGAACGAACTGAATTTTCTGCAGTTATCAAAGTTTCTCCTTGATCAAAGTTATAAACTAGCTGCTTGATTTATTACACTCTTAAAATTCTCTGGCATTTTATCTCGATATAACTGAGAGCCTCGAAGTGGTATCTTGTTTGTGTGGAAAGTGGAAATTTTTAAAAAATATATTTTGCTTCATAATTTTTATTGTTTATTTTGCAAGGTTATGAAAAATACCCTTAAAAGGAAATGGCATATTGATTTTAATCTGCATGTAGTATACCTATTGTGACATGAATAAACCAAAACTTAATTTCATGCCTTGTTGTTGCAGACTGTTACAATACGTTGTTTTATGCATTACATTTATAGACAATGGAATACACACTTCTTCTGTAAAGACTGATAAAGTTATATATATATATATATGTCAATATAGAATCATCACTAAGTTAGGGCGCCTGGGTGGCTCAGTTGGTTAAGCGACTGCCTTCGGCTCAGGTCATGATCCTGGATTCCCTGGATCGAGTCCCGCATCGGGCTCCCTGCTCGGCAGGGAGCCTGCTTCTGCCTCTGACCCTCCCCCCTCTCATGTGCTCTCTCTCTCTCATTCTCTCTGTCTCAAATAAATAAATAAAATCTTTAAAAAAAAAAAGAATCATCACTAAGTTATATTAAGTGAAAAAACGCACAAGATGCAAGACAGTGTTATGCTGTTGTTAGAATATAACAGTATATGTGTAGACATATTGTGGAGAATATTTGGAAGGATAATTCAGAATCTTTTGACACTAATTAGCCCTGGAGTAAAAAAAAAACATTTACTTCAGTTTTATTATTTTATGTTTGAAATGTTATAAACATACAAAGATTGAACAAAAACTGTATAGTGCATCACAAACTAACACCCGCATCCTCCCTCAATATTTTTGTTGCAATAAGAATATATCCTTTTCTGTGGCTATTGTACCCTGTTATACATTTTATACTTTGTAATATTTTAAGAGATATAGGTTTCTTATACCAAAACCTCTGGAGAGTCTGTTGTCATACCATCAACTCACAGACACTTTTCTCTGGGATCCTAGCATATTATAAGTCCTAACTTCTTGATAACTCTGAATTCCTTTTTTCTCTCACTTGCCTTCCAAATACACTGTTACAAAATCTAGGCCTCTGTATTAATCTGCTTGGATTACTATAACAAAATACCATTGTCTGGATGGATTAAAAAACAGACATTTATTTCTGACAGTTCTGGAAGTTGGGGGAAAGTCTAATATCAGGATGCCACTGTGGTTGGGTTCTTGGCAAGAGTCCTTTCTCTGGCTTACAGATGTCTGCTTTCTCACTATGTCCTTACATGACCAAGAGAGAATTCTGATCTCTTCCTCTTCCTATAAAGAGTCTATCCCCAACATGGGGGTCCCACTCTCAATACCTCATAGAAACCCAACTACCTCGCAAAGGCCATATTTCCAAATAGCTTCACGTTGGAGGCTAGGGCTTCAACATATGAATTTGTGAGAACACAAATATTCAGATTACAATAGCCTCTGTTCTTTGTCCAGCTAATATATCCCCAATTTGGAATTGCCAAATATCCTAGGTGATGAAGTGATCGCCACAGTAAACTAAAGCTAGTCGCTTTCTCTTCTCTCTTTTGCCTCCTGACAAATAAAATCCTTGTTGTCTTTGTTATTCTCCCACAACCTCATCTATTGTTTTTGTTTGTTTTGTGTGTAATTGAGATTTCCCAATTATTTTTTAGTGGAAGGCCAATTTAATACAAGTTATTCTATCAGAGCAAGAAGTGGAAATTGTAATATGGTGTGAATTTGCCTTTCCCTAGTTAATAATAAATTTGAAGTCTTTTCATTTACTTATTGGCCATATGGATTCCTTCTTTTATAAAATTGCACATGCCATCAACTTGCCTATCCTTCTATTGGTTTATCTTTTTTCTTATTGATTTGTAGGAGGTTATTTTCTTTTCCCTCTTTCTTTCTCATATGGTCTTTTCTTGATTACAAGATTGTTCTGTGGCTTATTTTTTAATTCACATTTTGCTATCTTTTGACAAACAGATGTTTTCAACTTTAATGTAGTGGTTCATATTTACTGCAGTACTTTTATTACTAAGCAATATTTTGCTATCCAAACATCAATAAGATATTTTCCTCATCCAATTCTCATCCAATTTTTAAATGTTTTTCTATACAAATATCTAACCTAGAATGGAAAAAAAACTTTATATACCTATAATTATATACTAAAGCATAATTATTTTCTATATGTATGTCCACTTGTCTGACATACTTATTTTGAAAATAGAATTCCTTCCCTACTACTCTGCAGTATTCTCTTCATTATAAAACAAACTTTCATACACGTGTGGATCTGTTTTAGTGACAATCATTTTATCCCTTTGGTCTATCCTTTATTCAATATCATAATTATGTTTTATAAATTTGTCTTATTATCTAGTAAGTTATATCAGTGGTGTCCTTTATTTATATCATATTGGTTGTTCCTTGACTTTTATATACATTTTAGTATTGAATAATGAAAAATATATCTAGTGTGATTTTGACTGTTAACATGGTTATGATTGGCATCTTTGGATTATTGAGTTTTATAAAATGTGAACATCACATATATCTCACTTTATCTATGATTTACTTAATAAGCATTAATATTTTATAGTTTACTTTGCAGGAGTCTTACACAATATTGCTTATGTTTATTTATGGGTCCTTGATATTTTTTGATGTTATGGTAATGGTAACTTAAAAAATATTTTCTAATTTTTTATGTTTGCTATTTAGAAATGTGATTTTAAGAAAGATTAGCCAAGTTTACTGAAGTATATATATACAGTAAACTTCACCTTTTAAAGGTAAAATTTGTATAGGTCTACAAATGTACATACATGGAACTGCCACCAAAATCAAGATAAGAGTATTTCCATCACCTTTAAAAAAATTACCTTATGCCAGTTGTACTCAATTCTACCCTCTTCCCAGTCTGTGACAACCACTATTCTTATTTCTGTCTCTATATTTTCCCCAGAATGGCATATAAATGACATAGATGAACCTTAATTATGTTGAGCTTAAAAAGAACAAACAAAAAATAGTATATATGGTATATAGCATTCTAGAAAATGAAAAATAACCCATATATCTGTGATTGCCTGGTTTGGGTGGGGAAAATGTGTTCAGAAGAGAAAGGAAGGGGGATTACAAAGAGGCATAAGGAAACTTTGGGTTGTGAAGTGGGTATGTTCACCTTCTTGATTATGGTGATAATTTCACATGTGTAAGTATGTGTCAAGTATATGAAACTGAACGTTGAAACTGTAATATTATATAATTAAATATTATTTAGCAATGAAGCAGGATGAAGTACTGATACATGGTATAATATGAATAAACCTTGAAAATATGCTAAATGAAAAAAGCAAGACATAATAAGCCACATACTGTATGATTCCATTTATGTCAGAAGTTCAGAATAGGCAAATCCCAAAAGACTGAAGTGTATTATTAATTCCCAGAAGATGGGGAGAGGCGAAATGAGGAATGAGTGTTGGTTTCTTCATGTGGTGATGAAGATTTTCTAAAATTAGATATCTGTGATTGTTGCACAACTCTGTACATGTTCTCAAAGTTCCTGAGTTGTACACTTTAAAATAGTGAAGTGTATGGTATATAAATTATATCATATATATTATAAACATGTTAATTAAAAAATCTAGGAATAGTATGTTGGAACTATTTGTAAATGCAGAGATTCATTAATCACCAATAGATCAATTATCACTTTGTATATGAAAATCCATGAATGTTTTGACCTAGAGAGTATCAGTGCATTTTAGAGTTTACTGGAGGCATGTATATAACTCTTTTGAAGTGTCAACATTCTAAAATTAATATTGCAAAAGGTCTGCAAACATTTGAGGATTCTTGGCTTAGCATGGATAAAAGTGTGGTGGTGAATAAGAACTATTTTAAATATTTTAAAGCATTCCACAGAAATACTTTCTGTGTAGGTCTAGAAGATAGTCTTAGAATTGGAATGTGGCAAATTACAAGAAGACAATTTTAGTTTACCAATGCCCTCAGTAAATGCTTGCTTACTATATGTTGTTGATTGATTACAAAAATGGCAGCAAGTCTTCATCCATCCTCGTGTCCACTCTCTTTGCAATGTAACTTCCCATTTCTTTCAAAGAAGCATAGAGTCCTTTTTCCTACCTTTTGATGCTGGACTGACTTCAGAATCAAACAGCGTAGGCTTCGAACAGCCTTACAGTTGTGCATTTGTGTGTGTGTCTGTGTGTGTGTTTCTATTGCTCTTGGATCTCTGCCACCATCACCAGCTGATATTAGCATCCTGGAATGTCATTGAAAACAGCAGATTTCAGTTGTCTCAGTAAAGATCTTTAATATACAAGCCTGCATCAGCCAAATCAAGCTCATATCAACAGAACTATCAAGGTAACCCATAGCATCATAATAAATAATAAATAATTGTTGTTTAATGCTGCTAATTTTGGTGTGGTTTGTTGTTCAACCATAGCTAATTGGTAGAGTAGATCTCATTGATTCCTCCTGGATAGATTAATTAATTAATCTTTATTTATCTATATGCTTATTCCAAGAGTTATATTAGAAAGTCATTACATATCTGAAAATAGTGAAGTGCATTTATTTGCAGCCATATTTAATATGGTTACCAGTATACAATTATAAGTAAACTTAATTACATTTTAATATCTTGGTAATAATCAAGACATTGTATATTATATAATATATATATGATTAAGATTTTAGATCATTATGTTTAATGGTATATCACATAGAATTTTTTTACATGTTTTATGTTAACTTCAATCTGACTCTTTTGCAGTTTTTGTCTTTAATATTTTTAGCCTTGACATTAATGATGTAGAAACATTTTGTTGGTGACACTTTGTTGTTTCAATCCATTCCAACTTTTCATCTTGTCAACTTATGTATTAATTGTTGAAGATACTTGACTATTATTTAAGTTTTAACTCAGACTTCTAAAAGGTGAGCTTTTCAACGTTACTTTTCTATGTTTTCTTACTTTACCATGATATTATCAATTATTATACCTCTCCAATACTTTTTAGATGTTTTTATTTTTTCCAATTTGACCTTCCAGCTCATTATTTACCTCTTTTACCATATCTATTTTTTTTTCAGGATAATATGTAGTATACAGATGCTAGAGAGATATCTACTAGAAAGATATATTAGAAATATTTCAGCAAAAGAGGATTTGTTCTCGATATCTACTAGAAAGATATATTAGAAATATTTCAGTGAAAGAGGATTTGTTCTCAATTAAGATTTTGCTGAGCAATAAGGCAGGGAAGGGAGACATAGCTGGAGACAACTTTCCTAAGCCATCGCTGAGCCTGAAGCTTTTATAATTAAGGGAGAAGTACATAAAATAAATATGAAATATGTTACCTTTGCAAAATGTTCACATATATATGGTCATGTGAATACTTTCCTGGTGTCCTCTCCAGGTCCTTGGGAAAGGCCAGTGCAAAAGGCAAACTGAGCAGACTAAACTGCGTTAAAACCACAATTGTTTCCAGCCCTCACTAGGTCTTGGGCTTTTTTCTTCCCTTTACACCAGACTCTAAACATATTATTCCCTGAAGTTTTCTTACAATTTTCTTCCAAATGCTGAGTATGGCCCTGCATCTATCCCACCTTCATGTCTCCAGGTAGCCTGCTGGTATTCAGCTTTGAATTGATGAGAAAATTGAATCCACGGGGTTATTTTATAACAGCTGAAAACAATGGGTGCCTTCACTCCCCTGTTCCCCCTGCCAGTAGGGATTGCTTCCTTGCTGAGACAATGTTACTAATGATGTGGTGCTGTTTTATCCCATGTGTTTTGGAGTAGAAAAATAATGTGAGAGCTGCTAGAATGAAAACTACCTCCATTTAGGATGGTAAATAAGTAAATAAATTTGTTATTAATGGCAAACAATAATGCTTTTTTGGAACTGAGAACGTTTATCTCAAAGGCTTTACAGATGCTGAAATATAATAGATAAGAAAACTATTTACTAAAGATCATGCAAAATTAAGAAGAGTCAACGATAGTGATCTGTTTTCTGATAAATTGTATCTATATCAAACATCAAATGTACATTAAAACAAGAAATTAAAGGATATAAAATTCAAGATGAAATTTTGCCCTGGGTTTAATATTTTTTAATAACATATAGAATATAGCACTATTTTTGTATGTGTGCAAGTATTTACCTACAGATACAAGTACAGCTATCTGGAGAGTTCTATCACTAAAACATCCCACTTTTACCCTGAAGATCAGAAATCAGTATATTACTTCCATTCTAATTATGGAAAAGATTTGGGAGGATGTCTTATCATGGCCCAGAAAACAATGTCATATAAGGCACAGAACTGCAATCATTTCACATCTTCTCTGGGTCATCATTTGATCCTTTGTGGGTTGCTGAGTCTTTGTGTAGGCAGGTATCTGGGTACAACTTAAACCTAGATCATAATTAGAAGAGAGATCGACACCAGTCACTTGAATAATGCAAAGCACCATTGACATTGTGGGTATAGAATTGGGTCAGGATTTTTTGGGCGCCTGGGTGGCTCAGTTGGTTAAGCGACTGCCTTTGGCTCAGGTCATGATCCTGGAGTCCCGGGATCGAGTCCCACATCAGGCTCCCTGCTCAGCGGCGGGGTCTGCTTCTCCCTCTGACCCTCTTCCCTCTCGTGCTCTCTGTCTCTCATTCTCTCTCCCAAATAAATAAATAAAATCTTTAAAAAAAAATAGAATTGGGTCAGGATTTTTTTAAATGTGTGATTAAGATTACTTCATTATTATAAATACTTGGAATGCTTATTTAAAAAAATAAAATATTGAATCATGATACAGAAAAATAAGAGTATCTGAAAGTAGAATTTGAAAATCTACTTTTAAACATCTCCAAGTAACATTACATACATTAATAATATTTATCTAAACACTCTTTCTATAATTCCATTTTTGTCTTTGGGAGTTGTGCATTTATAAATGTGTACATGTAGGTTTGGTTCAATATTCTCTCACTAAAATGTCATAAAAATTACTCATTTCTACTTTTACCATAACATTTATTAAGGATCCCAAAAGCGAATATGTATTAAGATATCAAACCAGACCCCTAATTTTTCTTTTGTTCTTGAATTGTCAGATTTGGAGACAAATGCCACATCTGTGTTCTAGAGTTTTTAAGGGAAGGGTGGAGAGATGGACCCTAGAGCTGGCCACTATCTATGGGAAGGCACAGAACAGAAAGGTGTACACTGCTAAGGTTTAGGAATGGTAATATTCTCCTGGATGATACCA
Source organism: Neomonachus schauinslandi (assembly GCF_002201575.2). Taxonomy (NCBI): domain Eukaryota; kingdom Metazoa; phylum Chordata; class Mammalia; order Carnivora; family Phocidae; genus Neomonachus; species Neomonachus schauinslandi. The sequence goes on from NC_058409.1 coordinate 128,056,820, forward strand.
GAAACTTTTTAAAAGGGGAACAAACTTAATAACTGAGGTTTGTTCAAAAGGACTCATACGCAAAGATTTCTTTTTCCTCTTTTTTTCCATTCTATCTTTTTAAGGACATTTGTACACTGATATATCAATGTACACATATATATAAAATACATATTGTATATATTATACATATTTAAAATACATATATATAATATATATATATATTATATATATATATATGTTTTTCATTCTACTTTTCTTTAGTTATCCTCAGTGGTTTACAGATGTTTAATAACCCTGTGTTTTCTTTTAGACTTAAAGGATAGGGTAATGGGAAAGGTTGACTCTCCCACAATATCTCCCATTAGGAAAACTCAGTCTTCCTCCTGTGTTTCTTCTTTACTGTTACACAACTACCACCCTAGCAACACTTCTGACACCAAATGTATGGGGGACTTCCCCTTCCAAGCCGTTCTCTGCAACAAGAGCTGGGTGTCCTATGAATGAACTCAATTCTGACACTCCCTTCCTAGAGATAGCATCAAATCCCACAGGTTAACAGTTCAGTGTGTAAAGATTGCTCCCTCCCCACTTTGGTTATCATCTGTGCTTCTGACTGATTGGCTTTAAGTCTAAGGTCCCATGACCCTATCTGTGGATTTGATTAATTTGCTAGAGCATCTCACAGAACTCAGAAAAACAATTATTTATATTTATTAGTTTATTATAGGATATGATAAAAGATATAGGTGAACAGATAGATGAAGAGATACATAGGGTGATGTCTGGGAGGATCCCAAATGCAGAATTTTCTATTCCCATGAAGTTGGGGCATGTCACTCTCCTGATACATGGATGTGTTTGCCAACCTAAAAACTCTCAAACCCCCAAACTATTGGGATTTTTAAGGGGGCTTTATCACATGGATATGATTGATCATTAACTTCATTTCCAGTTCTTTTTCCTTTTCTGGAAAAGGTGGCCGTGGGGGGTATGGAAAATTCCAAGCTTCTAACCATGACTTGGTATTTCTGCTGTCAAGCCCTCATCCAGGAGCTCACCAAGAGTTGCCTCATTAGAATAAAAGACACTACTAGTGCTTTTATCCCTTAGGAATTTACAAAGGTCTTAGGATCCCTGTGTTAAGAACGGGGTCAAATACCAAATATTAGAATAGGAGATGATCCTAGTGCTCTTATCATTTAGAAAATTACAAGGGTTTTAGAAGCTCTGTGCCAGGAATAAGATATATATATATATATATATATATATGAAATAAGAAATCAATAGCAATCAAATTAGTAGTTTCCCATAGCAAAACTAAAAACATTGGATAGGTGGGCTTCAGTGGGGGGGGGAGGGTAGACCACATATTAACAGCTGTTGGATGAGTGATTAGTGGGATATTTAAGACGAGGCCCTCTTTTATGTTATTAGAAGAACTCATCCCCTGAATGGGGACAAGATTAACATTTTGCAGATTGTCTACCCATGTCTCCATCTGTCTATGAAAATATTTTGTTTTAGTTGAGATGACAATGCAAATTAGACAATCATTTTCAGAATTTGCAAAACATATTACTTATGCAGTCTCTGGTAGTTACCTGAGGTGGAACTAGCTCAATATGGGACAAGTAGCTATCACAGGAGCTGAGATAAAGTGTAGGCTTCTGCTGCCATAAGCTATCAACAAGATTTATAGAAGAAGAAATGGACATGATATCTGTTTGTTCACTGAACATGAAGCTTCTCTGTGCAATATAGGCTTTGGTGTATCCCAACCTCACATAATAAATAATTTTGAGTCGTTTTGGATGTCAGATTGTTTTTTGTTTTTTTTTAGTCCAGGTAGAGAGATCACAAAATCAGTCCAAGAACTAGAAATTGTATAAATACTTGCATTTGTAGTACCTTATAATAGATACTAAAAATCACAAACATTGCTCATAACTTTTCCAGAATACTTAGGAATTAAAGGAGACTTAGTTTTAAGTATTTTCTTACATTGTAAAGTTTTACTCTGTTTTTGCAAAAGAATTGTTCAAATTTATATGAACATCATAGAAAAATGTGATACAGGATCCTTTAGTGTTCTTGTAAGCAAGCCTATCTATGTGCCTGCACACACATATTAAGTTAGGTTTTGAATGTAGTGTGTGATAGGTTATATTCTCTCTAATTGTATGTCCCTTTTGTGTCTTTCAGGTAGAAAGGAAAGAGGAGAATTTTTATTTTTTTTTTATTTGAGTGTAGTTGACACACAATGTTACACTCGTTTCAGGTGTACAACATAGTTATCCAACCTCTCTATACATTATGCTGTGTTCGCGACAAGTGTACCTACCAGTTGTCACAATGCAACACTGTTACAATATACTCACTGTCTTCCCTGTGCTGTGCAGTTTATTCCCATGACTTATTCATTCCATAAATAGAAGCCTGTGTCTCCCACTCCCCTTCATCCATTTTGCCTTCCCCCTTGCCTCTGGCAGTCATCATTTTTTTTCCTCTGTATTTATAGATCTGATTCTGTAAAGAGGAGAATCTTGAACCTAGTATTCTAAATGTGTGTACATCCTTTGAAGTTGACCATTCTGCTAGGTTTCCTAACACAATACCAAGATTTCATTATTTTTAAAAATATTTTTATTCTCATATCCTTATGTATAACCCTGTCTTTGATGAATTAGGCTGGGTCACATATGAGTAAGAAAAATCCTTTTGTCTAGAAGATGCAAAATTAAGCATACTCGAGAAAAGCAGGTGAAGTGGCTTTCTGCCTCCATACTCTACATTAGACATCTGCTTTTGCTTTTCTGTATCTTCCTACTAGAACAATAAACCCATTGAGGAACAGATCTAAAGAACAAAACGAAAAAAAGCATTTATTAGAGATTGCCCAAGCTACTCTCTGAGACTTTCCTGGGTAGAGTTCTTTGTAAATAATAGCAATCTCAGACTCATTTTGTAGCACCAATTGCAAGCAGGGCATGGATACACAATCAAAGACATACACAAACACACACAAGGAGACGACACCAAAGAGAAGATTTTGAATAACAAAGAAAAAGGAAGCAAAAAGTCAAAGATAAAGTGCAATAGAACTCCAAATACACCACAGATTATAGATTCAAACTTTTAAAATATATTTTTAAAAGTCTTTCTCCTCCTAGAACCATGTAAACCAACTATGAACTTGATCTTGACCCTGCTGAAGATCAATAAAACTTTTTGCCTGAGAGTAGAAAGATAGGAATTAGAGGTTTGAAATATGCTACTAAGAGTGAACAAAATCAGTCAATACATCCATCTATTCATGCATCCATTTAAAACTCTTTGTGTAATGTCTGACATCTGTCACACTTTTTAAAATGTATACATTTATTGATCAACTATATAGAGTATATAAGTTAAATTGTAGACCAGAAAGGGAAGCTATGTTCAAGAAGTATAGCAGAATAAGTTTTAAAGGTATTAGTAACTCAAAAGCCCATGGTGACATTATAGCTGAGTAAAGTGACTACCCACATGTATTTACACATAACTGTTAGCAGTTATTTGTATGATCATAAATGCAATTGAAATAGCCAGGGACACTTGGAGTGTTTTGAAACATAAGGAAAACTTTTTTTTTTTTAAGATTTTCTTTATTTATTTGACAGAGAGAGAGGAACACAAGCGGGGGCAGTGGGAGAGGGAGAAGCAGGCTCCCCGTGGAGCAGGGAGCCTGATGCGGGGCTCGATTCCAGGACCCTGGGATCATGACCTGAGCCAAAGGCAGACGCTTAACGACTGAGCCACCCAGGCGCCCCAAGGAAAACTTTTTTTAAAAATCAAATTGAGAAGCAACAGCAGAGCCAGGAGATGATGTACAATATATAAACATGATTGCTAATAAATCATGTGGGACACCTCAGCTGGTGTTACACCTGGCTGGGCCTTCTTCTTCTCTAACTAACTTCCCTAAAGTCCAGGTCTTGTGGCCGCACACCTGAGGCAAATGTTGAATTTGAAGAGAAGAATACACTTGCCCAGGCCACTCCTTCCCACTGGATCAATACAGAAAGGAGGAGTGAAGAAGTAGAAAGAAGTACCAACTATCCTATCTCAGTACATTAGCTGCTTCCAGTTTAGAGCTAATACCATTGTCAATTGCTCCCCAAGCAGTAAACCCACCTAAGTGTAGTGGAGAGGAATAAGGATTGCAGCAAGAGTACAGGACTATACTGGGAAATCTGTCCCAGTAATCTGGAAATTAAAAAATGGTATTCCCATCTAAACAAAAGAGTAGAAACAAGAAAGGATTCACAGGCAAAAACAATCATCATCAAAAACAAAATCTTAGGGCGCCTGGGTGGCTCAGTTGGTTAAGCGACTGCCTTCGGCTCAGGTCATGATCCTGGAGTCCCGGGATCGAGTCCCGCGTCTGGCTCCCTGCTCGGTAGGGAGTCTGCTTCTCCCTCTGACCCTCCCCCCTCTCATGCTCTCTGTCTCTCACTCTCTCTCTCTCAAATAAATAAATAAAATCTTTAAAAAAAAAAAAAAAAAAAAATCTTAGTAAGCAGCATGCTCCATTTTAATTAATTAATTAATTAATTTTTTAATTATTTTTTTTTAAGATTTTATTTATTTCTTTGACAGAGACACAGCGAAAGAGGGAACACAAGCAGAGGGGGTGGGAGAGGGAGAAACAGGCCTCCCACAGAGCAGGGAGCCTGATGCGGGGCTCAATCCCAGGACCCTGGGATCATGACCTGAGCCGAAGGCAGATGCTTAATGACTGAGCCACCCAGGCGCCCCCTCCATTTTAATTTAATCATTCTTCCTGAAACCCTGAAAATTTAAATGTGATAATACATGAATAATTATTGGCAGTATAGGAGAACCATTTGAATAAGTAGGGGTGATTCTGCCAAAGTACAGGGAATAAAAATAACAATAAAAGTGATTTTACTGAGAGTGGCTTTATAATAATTTCATAAATTTCATATGTATATACACGAATACAAATATAACCTGTTAATATAATTAACATATATTTAGATATGTATAATAAAATAATGTATATATAATTTTTATGTAAATATATATGTATTTAAATATATATATGAATATAAATAACTATATTAGCATATATATATGAATGCCTACTTTTACACAATAAAATTAAATTTATCAGAGATATAAAATCAAACTCATCTTTAGTAGAATAAACTGGATTTAGTGAAAAGTAAACTATTAGTAAACATCTTATTGAAGAAAATTACTTCTGACTATGATATAGCTGTAGATAAGGGTCATACAGTTATTTATGCTATATTTGAAAGGTGGTATTTTTTTTTTACCTTCAATGTAGCAGACATAAGACTTTCCTTACACAAAGAAAATACAGAGTAAAACTTAAAGGGGGAAAAAACCATCCGTGGAAAGTTCAACACTAGTTATTTGTTGATTATGTTCCAATAAGCACTAAAACAGTTCATACAAAATAATAATAATAAAAAAAAGACACAATGTCACTAAGCTTGTAGTACCTATTTACTTCCCCTTTGTAAATAAAAGGATTGAAGCAAGTGAAAAATCACCCATTTCAGCCAAATGAAAATGTCTGGTGTGGAGAAAATGTTCCTCTAACTCAAAGCACTCTAAATTCACCAGCTAGACTTATTTCAACAATCATCTTATTCTGTTTTCTGAACACATGAGAATGCTGCTTAATGGAAAATAAGTATTTCATCTTGAAGACTGAAATCAAGGTTTTTAGTTTAATCATTCACCACAGAAACATAGTAAATTATTGCAAAGGCATAATGTTGTCTGATGGTGAAGCACAAAAACAACTGAGCTCCTGTCAGTTGCAGGAATCCATTGCTGTTCTGCCCACAGTAACTTGAAATGGTCCATAATTGCTAAATGTGTTATGAACAGAAAAGTTTCTTAAAGGTTAGGATTTTATTAGGTGCAGCCCCTAATTTTTTTTTAAACATTCATGGCATTTTATTATCAGGATGTTTGGACAGAATAGACTCCTCCTTTCCATAATTGTTATACATCCTTTCTACTGTTTTGTTATTGTTAACAGTGACCAATCTGTTGACCTCCTCCCTGATTAACATTGTCAGTTACTGAAAAGCTCACCCGAACATTACTGCTTACCTACAAAAGGGCCACTCAAGGACTGGGACCATCTCTTCCAGCTATTTCACTCCATTTCCATCCTAGTTCTCAAGACACAACAGGTGCTTAATAAAGATTCACAAAATAAATTAAATAAGATTAACATCAACTTCCTGATCTCTCTTCATTATTGTTTCATCCCTGATACACCCTTTCCATTAGGTTACCTCATTGCTCCTTTTTTTTTTTTTTTTAATGAAACCCCTATCCTGGTGAAACCTCTCTTCTCATTTTATTTTATTTAAATTTAATTACCCAACATATAGTACATCATTAATTCTTGATATAGTGTTCAATGATTTATTAATTTCGTATAACACCCAGTGCTCATCAGATCACGTGCCCTCTTTAATGCCTATCACACAGTTACCGCATTCCTCCAACCACCCCCTTCCGCAACCCAGCTTGTTTCCTGGAATCAAGAGTCTCTCATGTTTTGTCTCCTTCTCTGATTTCTCCCCATTCAGTTTTCACTCCTTTCCCTTTGGTCCTCTGTGCTATTCCTTACATTCCACATATGAGTGAAACCGTATGTCAATTGTCTTTCTCTGATTGATTTATTTCACTTAGCATAATACCCTCCAGTTCCATATATATCGATGCAAATGGTAGGTATTCATCCTTTCTTTTTTTTTTTTAAAGATTTTATTTATTTATTTGAGAGAGAGAGAATAAGAGAGAGCAAGCACATGAGAGGGGGGAGGGTCAGAGGGAGAAGCAGACTCCCTGCCGAGCAGGGAGCCCGATGTGGGACTCCATCCAGGGACTCCAGGATCATGACCTGAGCCGAAGGCAGTTGCTTAACCAACTGAGACACCCAGGCGCCCAGTATTCATCCTTTCTAATGGCCGAGTAATAGTCCATTGTATATATAAATCCCACATCTTCTTTATCCATTCATCTGTTGAAGGACATCTCAGCCCCTTCCACAGTTTGGCTCTTGTGGACATTGTTGCTATGAACATTTGGGTGTAGGTCTCCCTTCTTTTCACTTCATCTGTATTTTGGGGGTAAATACCTAGTAGTGCAATTGCTGGGTTGTAGGGTAGCTTTATTTTTAACTTCTTGAGGAGCCTTCATATTATTTTCCAGAGTGGCTGGACCAGTTTGCATTCCCACCAACGTGTAAGAGGGTCCCCTTTCTCTACATCCTCACCAACATTTGTTGTTGCCTGTCTTGTTAATTTTAGCCATTTTAAATTGTGCATTAATAATTTGTTTTTTAGTTTACTCTTTCAAGTTTCAGTTTAGATTTTTGTCTCTTCAGACATATTTCCAAAGTTGGGTTCCATTTTTATTTTGTAAAAGCTCATTGAGATATAATTCATATATCAAAAATTCACCCTTTTGAAATATACTCATTAGTGATTTCTAGTACACTCATGGTGTGGTGTGATCATTACCACTATTTAATTCCAGTATATTTCTGTCACCCCACAGAGAAGTCCTTTGTCCATAAGCAGTCACTACACATCCTTACCTCTCCCTAGCCCCTGGCAAACATGAACATATTTCTGTCTTTAGGAATTTGCCTATTTTGACCTTTCATACAAATGGATTCATAAGATATGTTGTCTTTGTGTTTGGCTTCTTTCAGTTAACATAATTTTTCAAGGTTCATCCAGGTTTTAGAATGTATCAAAATTTTATTCCTTTTTATTACTGAATTGTATTTATTGCATGGATATACCACATTTTTCTAGCCCATTCAACAGATGATGGATTTGGGTTGTTTATGTTTTGCACTATTATTAATAATGCTATCAACATCTGTATGCAATTTTTTTTTGCATACAGATATATATATTTGCATACAGATATAAAATATATTTTCAGTTCTCTTGGGTATATAACTAGGAATAGCATTGCTGGATTATGTAGGAACATATTTAATTTTTTGAGGATAGCTAAATTGTTTGTCAAAGTGGCTGCATCATCTTACATTCCCACAAGTGTGAAAATCTCACCAATATGATAGTTCAAATTTCTTACATCCTTGACAAAACTCATTCTACCTTTTTTATGCTAGCCATCCTAGCAGTTGTGAAGTGATATTTCATAGTAGATTGATTTGTGCTTCCCTAACAGATAATGATGTTGAGCATCTCTTCATATATTTATTGTTCATTTGAGCATTGTGAATTAATTTTTGTACATGGGATGAAGTAAGGGTTCTTCTGCATTCTTTTGTGTGTGGAGATCCAGTAGTACTTCTACCATTTGTTGAAATGACTATTCTTTCACCTTCTGGATTTTGTGGCACCCTCATCAAAAATCAATTAACTATAAATATAATTATTTACTTTTGGACTTTCAATTATATTCAGTTAATATATAATCCTATTCTTATCAAATTACCACAGTGTCAGAGAGGATGTCAGCAAGGTGACAGACTAGCAAGTCTTAGGTCTCACCCCCCCCCAACAAAAACAATTTAACAACTACTCATGAATGACAATAGCTCTTAGAGAGCTTAATTGGTGTACAACTCAGAAGCTGCAGGAACCCAATAGAACACAAAAATACAGATGGTTGCATAGCAAAGTTTAGGAAGACGGCTCATCACCCAGACTGAGTCACCTTATCCCCCAGGCTGACACAGCTTGGCACCAAGACAAATCCTCTTGGCCATGGAGGAAAAGCAGATTTTTTTTGGGAGGAGGCATTATTACTGATTGAATCTCATTATTTTTTACTGGTCCCTTCAGGTTTTCTATTTATTCTTTTTTTAAGATTTTATTTATTTATTTGACAGAGAGAAACACAGCAAGAGAGGGAACACAAGCAGGGCGAGTGGGAGAGGGAGAAGCAGGCTCCCCGCTGAGCAGGGAGCCTGATGCGGGGCTCGATCCCAGGACCCTGGGATCATGATCTGAGCCGAAGGCAGACGCTTAATGACTGAGCCACCCAGGCGCCCCGTCAGGTTTTCTATTTCTTCTTGACTCAGTTTTGGTAGGTTGTACATTTCTAGGAATTTATCCATTTCTTCTAGGTTATCCAATTTGTTGACATGTTTTTGCCAAGGGCAATGGGGGAGTAAGAAATGAGGAGATGTTGGCCAAGGGGGACAGAGTTTCAGTTATACAAGATCTGGTTTTGGTGATTTAAATATGACAATGTGGCTATTAACAATACTGTATTGCATAAATTTGCTAAGAGGATTGATTGATCTTGTGTTCTCACCATTAAAGAAAGAGGGAGAGAGAGAGAGAGACTGAGAGACTAACAGACAAAAGAAGAAAGAAAAAGAAGAAAGAAAGAAGAAAGAAAGAAAGAAAGAAAGAAAGAAAGAAAGAAAGAAAGAAAGAAAGA